>NC_033645.1:2058578-2258874 GCF_001540865.1 Ananas comosus
CCCCCCCCCCCCCACTCTAGACCCGGCCCACGAAACATCCCCATCGCGAGCCGGGCCCATCGGATCCGGGACCACACCCGAACCGCGCTCGCCGTGTTCCTTCTCTTTACCCCCTTCAGTGGCAAACCGGCAATTTCCCACCAACCGCGGTGGCCTTTTCCTACCTACGAACACCTCCTCGCCCAATGGCGCGGTCGACACCTTTAGTAGGGCGAAGCGGTGCGGGACCCAGCGCCCCATGTGCCCGCGCCCGCGCCCGCCTCCGCTGCATATCACGGGCGGGCCCCACGCGTCAGCGACGGAGCCGGGGACATACACCCGTTACACCGAGCGTCCCCCTCTGTGTCTCCACCGGCTCCTGCCGCTCAATGATTAGTCCTCTTCTCCCCTCCCTCCATACTCCCATACTCTTTGCTCTTTACTCTCTCTCTCTCTCTCTGTATCTCTCTCTCTCTCTCGCTGTGTGTGCGCGTTTTTCCCTCTCGCGCAGGGAATAATTAAGCTGTTCGGGAGGTGAGTGAGCGGCTATCGTATCTCTAGTTCCGGGGAAAAGATATGACGGCGCCAGACGGCGCGACTAACGGGAAACGGAGGGAGAGGGAGAAGGGAATGGTGTTCCGCGGCGCACGGGGCCGGTTTATGCGGGAATGGTAGGGGGAAACGGAACGGGAACGGGAACGGGAACGGGGCGGTGACGGGGAAGAAGGCGCCGTCGAAGGACCGGCACAGCAAGGTGGACGGGCGGGGAAGGAGGATACGGATGCCGATCGTGTGCGCGGCGCGGGTGTTCCAGCTGACCCGCGAGCTCGGGCACAAGTCCGACGGGCAGACCATCGAGTGGCTGCTCCGCCAGGCCGAGCCCTCCATCATCGCCGCCACCGGCACCGGCACCACGCCCGCCTCCTTCTCCACCTCCTCCTCCTCCTCCGCCTCCGCCTCCCTCCGCGGCCCCGCCCCCTCCGCCTCCGCCCCCTTCATCCTCGGCAAGCGCCTCCGCTCCGACGCCGACGCCGCCGACAAGGAGGACGCCGCCGCCGCAGCAGCCGCAGCATCGGCGGTCGGGGTCGGGGTCGGAATCGGGCCCTCGGGAGGGTTCTGGGCGCTCCCGGCCAGGCCGGACTTCGGGCAGATATGGAGCTTCGCCGCGGCGGCGGCGGCGGCGCCGGAGATGGTCGTGCCTCCGGCGAGCTTCTCCGGGAGGTTCGCCGCCGCGGCGGCGCAGCCGGTGGGGGAGGCGTCGGCGGCGAGGGTGGGGAACTACCTCCCCATCGCGCAGGGGCACCTCAACCTCCTCGCCACCCTCTCCGGGGCCCCCGCCGCCACCTCGGCGGGGCGGAACGAGGACGAGAGCCGCTAATTCGGCGCGCGGGCCCCGCGCCATCTCTAGGGTTAGGGTTTCCAATTTTTAGATTCGGAGAGTGATGTCGAAGGTTCAACAAGTAGCTAGAGTGTTCCTCATTGTCCAACTTATCCTGCTTTTCTCCTCTTCGCAAGAAAAGGTATTGGAAGAGAGACAAAAATAGAAAAGGAGGATTAAATGCTCTCTCTCTCTCTCTCTCTCTTTCTGTCTCTCTCTCTCTGAATTTGTGTGGAGAATTCAGAAGGGAAACACCCCCCCCCAAAAAAAAAAAAAAAGCTTCTGGATTTGCCCTGTAAGTTCTCTCTGTGTTCAAGTCCATCTGTAATTTAGTCATTTTTCATGGATTTATTATTAGCATTTGGGAATAATTAGTTGTTTGTAACTGTGTATGTATTTATGGATTGTTTGATGGTGCATGAGTGCCAATAAAAACTGTACCTTTTTTTATTGCTGCTAAGTCACTTTCTCTTGTGCCATGTTTTTTCCCCCATCACAGCTGTTCTCTATTGAATGATATCTCACCAACCATTGTTAGTGGTGTTACAATTTACCTGTTAGAGGACTTGTTTTCACTGGTCGTAGGAGCAGGTAATTGGAGTTACAATAACACTCTAGTGAGATTGCTGCTATGTAGTGGCAAACAAGTTCTCATTGAGGGAATCTCTTTAAAGTGTTCTTTCCTTTTTGTGATGTGGGCAATTCATAAAAGTGGCAGGACTAATATTGGGATTTTCCATTAAAGTTGTGTTGAATCATCATTTCCTGTGCTTCATCCTGATTTCTTCATTGGGGTTGTAATACACTAACAAAGGTCCACATTTTATCCATTCTTTTTATGCATCGCGTCGTCTTTTTGTCTACTTTTACCTCAAAAAGTTGTTTTTGTATCCGTTTCCGAAGTTCTTCGTTGATCTACATAGTAGCTTGTGTATGTGCTTTTCTGCTTCTGCTTCTACTTGATTTTTCTCCTTACTGCATCATTTTGTGGCCTTGTTTTGGAGTTCTCTTTCAATCTAAAATGCTATGTTGCTTGTAATGAGCCGCCTCGTAGTGAAAGTTGTTAGGGAGATTGGCTCCATTTATATTAACAGCTTAAGTTCATAGGTTTGGGCCTGGTCGTATATATCGACCCTTTACTGTTTCCGCGCAGGACTCTTTTCGCATATGAATTTGCAGCTTTAGTATATTATTGATCAAGGCTGTCGTAGGCGTGAGTAGGTGCACACTGAAGCAGTCTTCATCTTGTTAAGGAAACCTGAAAGGGTGGTCCTCACTATCTAGTATTTTCAATAAGTTGACCTTTCTTTTTGCATCTTGGTACAAGAAGTCTTTATTGGGTGGTCCATGTTTCTTAGTCTTTTTGATAAGTGAGGGTTAGGTGCCTCAGAAGATGCATATTCTAAGTTAAGACAATGGACTAATTGGGTTAGGTCTGTATGGAATTTGAAATCAAAACAATTTCTTCTCCGAACGGTCATGACAATCACCTGGGCTGGATAAGCCCAATGAGAAATTTACTTATTACGATCGAAGAAAGTTGCAGCCTCTTGTAGGATTCTGTCCGATTTAAGTCGTGAAACCATTTGGTCGATGCACAATAGATGGTTAATATGATCAAAAGCTTAAATACTTCTTGGAATTGTTGAAATAAGTACTCCGATACATTCTGTATAGTTCTAGCTTGCATCTGTTATGCCTCCATGGCGATTCCGATGTGAGAATAGATCTTTCTTTCTGAAAATGCGCTTTCAACCTTCTTTTTTCGAGAAAGAAAATTGCATTTTCAGTTTGATCCATTTTCATTGCACTGCTGCAATATCTAAACCGCACAAGATTATCGGCCGGTAGTTATTACTTGAGAATTCCGGAGAGAATCTTCTCGAACCGTAGCCGACTCAACCCAAGCCATGATTTATCAACTAATTTGGTGCCTAGAATTCAGTTATTCTCCACATTGTGCTTGAAAACTCCTTCAGGCTTTATCAAAACCACAAATTGACTGTCATAATCTGATGATTATTGTGCCAAGACAAGATATGCTATGAACATTCTACATTTTGAGGATTAAATGGTCCTTCGAGTCGGCTATCAGGAAAAGGTGCAAGATGAATGTAGTGTTGACAGCCATTTAGGGTTCCTTTCGTGATTTATGTCTCTAATCGGAGTCTTTCTATCAGTATCCTGTTTGGTTCGAGGAAAGAGACTTCTGAAAATGCAGATGCAGCATTAATTTGTTCATCATTGTGAAAATTGTTGACTCTAAAGAGTGTTTCTGCAATGTTTGTTCATTGTGACAATGAAATGTAGCAATGTGTCCTGTCCTAAAAGTTACATTTGTTTTGAACCCCCCCTCTGTTTTGGTAAATCAAGAATCAAGATTGCCCATATCTCTCAACCATGCATAGTAAAAATTCCTATATTTTAAATCTGTTGCTTGTTTCTTTTAGAGATCTCTCTCAGGATTATGGCACAGCAAATCTTTCTGGTTTCTCTTATTAAAAGTTGTTTTCTCCCTAGTCAAAAGGGCGCAGAACTTCATCTCTACTATCCATCGCTTTCCGCATTTTAATTTTACTGTTCAATCTTTCAATTTGTTTGATTTTAAAAGTTCAGCTAATTACTTTATTGAATTATTGTTGTGAGAATTTATTAAATCTGTAAAAATAAACGGCGTATTCGAATTTTAAGTTCAAAGTATTATTAACTGAACTGGATAGTAAAATCAAATTTTGAAAGATTTGATAGCCAACTCAAGATGCTTCATAGTTCACGTAAGTTTTGTACCTTCATTGAAACCGTAAACATTGACGATGCGACACACAGCAACAGCGGTAGAAAAGCAAAAACCCCCAGAAGCCTCAATCCTAGCTCCTACTTTGCACGGTGTTGGTCGCCCACACGGCGGCGCCGTAAATGACGACGTTGCCGTCGCCCTGCACGACGAGGCGGTAGCTGTTGGGCCCCCGCGCGCTGTTGCTCGTCCACAGCACGTCGCCGCCGCCGCCGGAGAACACGACCAGGTTCCCGCTGCTCTGCAGCTCCGCGCGGCATGCGGTACCCTTGCGGTCGGTCTGCGACGACCAGAGCGCCCGGCTCTTGTTGACGTACAGCACCAGGTTGCAGTCGGACTGCATCACGAGCGTGTACGGGCCCCTCTCCAGAAACTGGCCTGCAGTCAGGCTTTCCCCTGAAAATATCATGTCCTCCGCTGCGACTGACAGAATAATCATCAACAAAATCATCGTCGCAGTCGCATTCGGTGCGAATCGAAATGCCACCATATTGGTGCTGGATCTTATTATTATTATTATTGCTGTTGTTTTCTTTTATTATTGCTGTGTTGTTCATCTTGCTGAGCTATTTTTATAGACGTGATCCTACCCTTTAACGGGCTTGTATTTAATGCTGTGTTCAAATAAACAAGAGGCTTCGTTTGGTTTTATCCTTTTTTTTATTTTTTTAAACATTAATTTTATATGACTTTGGTGCGTTGGAGAGTTTTTTTTGTTGTCAAATAACTATTTTGGGTGAAATGATCATAAGCAATTTTTTTACCCACTTCCATATTTTTAGATATATAACATTCTTTTTTAGAAAAAATATATACAATACCAAATGAGGCCTAACCGAGCGAAAAAAAAAAAAAAAAAAACTTTGCAAGGTATTTGGTGAATTTCAAATATTTGTAGGAATTTCAAGTAACTATAATATATTTGTTTTGACAACACTAATTTTTAAAATATACGTGCAAAAAAAAGGAAAAGAAAATTAGTTTATTGTTTGATTTTATTCAAAATAGCATTGAAAAAAAAAATAAATTTCAAATACCATCTCTGTAGTTTCTTACTTTCTAACTTTAGTAACCTACAGCTTAAAGCGTATCAATTTAGTATTCTGTGACATCCTGTGGTTTTATTTTTCTCTTTTCGTCAGCTCCTTCGTTAGCATTTCGTTAAATTATATACAAAAATTTCAAATATCCACATAAATTTATCGAATATCCAATTTAGTATCTTTTAGTTTTAACTTTGTCACTGAATTTACGAAAAAAAATAGTAAAAAAATAATAAAAAAATAAAAATAAAATTATGGAAGTAGTAAATTAATACACTTTAAATTATATGGTACTAAAATAAGAAAAATGTAATCCAGAGATAGAATTTAAAGTCTTTTTTTGAAAAAATAAAAATGGTTTGTTAAAGTGGGTCCTCGTAGTGGGTAAGGTTCATTGTTAGCTTTAACGGACTTTGTTCATTAGTCAACGCCGCCGAGTATGAATTATATATATAAATGATGATGACGCAGCCGTACATCATCTTCAACGTTATCTGGTGGAAATTGTGGACTCTTTGGTCAAAGGTGTTCACTCCTTTTCCATTGCAAGTCAATCAAGTGGTAGTTTGGCGACACCTGCTATAGACTCTACGAAAGACGGCGAGTTCTGCTGTATCAAACGAACTCGACTTCCTGCGTCGGGATCGTAAAGTCGCGAGTTCGCGCCGCATCCAAACTCGCCGTCACGCGAGACTGTCTTGCCCGGAAGGAGAGATGTCAATCGATATAGATATCCGAAATTTTATCCGAATTCGAACCCGAATGAAACGGATATATCCGATGGATATGGATATGGATTCGAATATGGATATAAAAAATAGAAATCCAACGGATATGAATTCGGATATGGATTTTGATTGTACCCGAACCGAACCCGAACCCGAACCCGACCCGAACCCGAATTTATTTTGTATTATATATATATATATATATATATATTTGATGTTATATTTGAATTTGTATTTTAAAAATTTAGATTTAATATAATATATTTTGAAATACTTAAAATAGAAATAATTGTTTCGGGTTCAAATTTTCAGATTCGGGTTCGGGTTTCGGATTTTTGGTCGGATTCGGATTTGGATATGGATTTTTAAAATCCGTTGAGTTCGGATTCGGATTCAGGTCTCGGGTTTGGAGTCGGATTTGGGTTCAGATTTTTAAAAATCCACCCCGAATCTGACCCATTGACATCTCTACCCGAAAGTGGACCGTTTGGGCCCACCGACTTTCAAGATCATAGCGTCGCCCAAATGCCGGCGGCTTTACAGCTGGACCCCAGCTTCTGTAGAAAGAGACATGCCTTATTAAAGTTTAGGCGTAGGACGTCGAATCGGAAAATCTACGAAATCAAATCAATTCACTGATTTTTTGATTTAAATTTAATTGAATTTTGCTTGTAAATGGTATAAGTATTGGTTTACAAAATTAAATTGAAAGAACAGAAGAGTAGGTTTGAAATTGCCAAACTTTCCATACTATTATTGTATCATTCCTCTCATCTATGGCTAGAGATTCTTTGATATATGCAGAGTTTGGACTTCATATTAAATTTGTGAAAAAGCAAAGAAAGCATTTGAATTCAGGATTTTTTTACTAAGATACTAAGTCCAACATTTGGTCTCTAAAATTAAACTAAAAGTTTCACAAGATTTTGTTTTAATATTTAATATTCAACGCACACCAAAAGTGACATGGACATGTTCCATTTGGAAACATGCTTGATTTATTTTAGTTTACTTTGATGTAAATAGAGTAGCACATTGAAGTGATCAGTTTGTTTTTTTGAGAAAAAGTTGTTTTTTAAGAGAAAGGTAGTATGGTTCAAGAATAGTACGAATTTTGAAAATATGCTTCTAATTTTTTTATCATTGGATTAATAATTATATGGTTGGAATGATTGCGGTTTTCTTAAGGATTGAGCAGTATCTATAAAGTTGAGTGGTTTCTACAAGGTACTAGGAGGTGATCTAAGGGCTAAAAAGTCGAAAGCACTAGATCCTCTATGCTTGCAATAGCCTAGTACTCTCTCTCTCTCTATATATATATATACAGAGAGAGAGAGAGAGTGAGAGAATTATGCTATTATACTATCGATAGTATCAAGTGCTTGGTGTCATCGAGTTTTCGGCCGTTGAATGAAAGAATGTACGGTTAAGATGATAGTAGTCTTCTAGGGTTGAGCACGTGGTTGGTTGAATAGTATAATCTAACGGATGAAAATGATCAAAGGATAGATCTAATGGCAGAAAATTTGATAGCATCAAGAGTTTGATACTATCGATAACATAATCACCTTACTCTCTCTCTCTCTCTCTCTCTCTCTATATATATATATATATATATATTCCTTAAAATGCAATGGACCCAAATCCGAGCACAAACAAAAGATTTTAAATTGTTTGGCTATGTTTATTAATCCGAGCCCAAGGTGCACTTCCTTAAAATGCAATGGACCCGAATCCGAGCAACAAACAAAAGAGTTTAAATTGTTTGGTTATGTTTATTAATCCGAGCCCAACATCAGTGAGCCTAACATTAACCTATCACTACCCGAAAAGGTCGGAAAATTAAATCTCGCAATTGTTTTATTTCGCTAAATTTTCTGGTGATCTAAGAAGCAATATATCAAATTAATTTTCGTACTCCATCATTTTGACTTTATGTAACTATACGGATTATCCAATTTTTAATTCAGCAGTTTAATTTAAGTGGCAACATTAATTTGGAATCTTAAATCTGCAAGCAAATATAATTATGCGGATCTAAAACTCCCCTGTCTCTAGCAGCTAAAAGACAAAAAAAAAAAAAAGGTATAAATAAAAAAAGTTGTTACCTAGTAAAAATGTAGATAATTGTGAACAGGGTTCATAAAATAATTTTGTACAATAGACTCTTTTAGGATATTAAAACAAGTAGACATTCTCTATTGCTCTCCTTTCCATAACCAATAAACCCATTACACTACAAAAACATTATTGGCATGGTGTCCCTTTCCATCAAACTGTACAGCATATGAATGGAATAGGGCATCCCCAACTATTACTCACTAAAGAAGCAAAAACAAAAACAAAAAACAAAAAAAGTTTTTTTTTTTTTTTTTTTTTTTTTTTTTTTTTTTTTTTTTATTATTATGAAAAAGACAACAGCTGGCTTGCAGATTTAAATGCCACAAGGGCACCATAAATATATCCTAACTAGATTTCCTTCTCTCCGTTAATTTTTCTGTTAAATCAGTAAAAAAGTTAAAACTACAGTGTACTAAAATAAAAATTTGATAAATCATAGGATATTAAAGTGAATATTCGATAAATCATAGATGAGTATCTGAAGTTTCTTCTATATGATTTAGCGGAGAGTTAACGGAGGTGCTGGCAGAAAGAAAAAAATAAAATTACAAGATATAATTTTATACTTTCTCCGTGCACTCTTTTCTCCTCTTTTTTTTTTTTCTTTTTTTTTTTTTTTCCGACATGGTGCAAATATTTAAATTTCACCCTTCAATCGACATTGATTTCCGCATAATATCGCATATCAAATTTGATTTGTTTGAAAATGAAGAACATAAATATTGTATCGTTTATTGCGATTAGCTGCATCTCGCATTCTACACCTCAAAAGTTTACATATAAAATCATTCGATTTCTAGAACATAATGAATGATGTGAAGGAAAACATAAATTCCGCGTTTCTNTTTTTTTTTTTTTTTTTTTTTTTTTTTTTTTTTTTTTTTATTATTATGAAAAAGACAACAGCTGGCTTGCAGATTTAAATGCCACAAGGGCACCATAAATATATCCTAACTAGATTTCCTTCTCTCCGTTAATTTTTCTGTTAAATCAGTAAAAAAGTTAAAACTACAGTGTACTAAAATAAAAATCTGACAAACTAGTGTCCGAGAACGTGACGTATTTAGTTGAACTTATTCAACTTAAAAGATTAAGTCATTAGGTCTGGACTCATTAGTATAAATTAACTATTTTTACTCTCATATAATTATTCGAAGTGAGATCATTTATATATGAATTTTTAACATTCTCAACCAACAAACAATAATCTATGTGCCAACTTGAAAGTAGGGCCTAGTGGTTGAATCAGTCCTGCTTGTTGCTTGTTAGTAGATAATGAGATTAACTTTTGTGCATAAATAAAAAAAAAAGCTTCAAATACTATTCCTGTGGCTTCGCGTTTTCTTACTTTAGTATCCTATAGTTTAAAGCATATCACTTTAGCGAGCTGTTTGAAAAAACGACACTAACATTTTTCTATCAAAGTGTTTGTTTACCAACTTAGCTACTGAAGTACACAAACAGAAACCTCATTATTTTAAGAATCTAGAAATAAAAATGTAAGCCGTTAAATGTGAACTTGAATTTTTTTTTTTTTTTAGTTGCGACATATTTTTGCAGCAAATTGATTTTTAGATTTTCTCAAAAGCACATCTTGATGAGGAGACAAAGCACGCTTATTAGCTGCTGCTGCTGCTGCTGTTGCTGTCACAGGTGGTGTTTGTCGTTTTTTCTCACCAAACTCCGGGCCAGGTAATGGGCTCTGAGGGGGCCCACACCCGGCCCATGAATAGCCCAAACTGCACGTAAGTGAATGCTCCTGTCACAGCCGACCATCCCAAATGTAGTCCATCATCCTCCTCCATGATCCATGACTACTCCACCAATCGTTTTCCTCCTACACCCCACACACAATTTTCTTTTTTTTTTTTAAAAAAAAAACTTTTCTAAAGATATTAAAATTAGGGTTAATTGCGTGCAGGTCTCTATAAATATAGTGAATTGAAAATATATACTTACAGAGTTCAACTTCATATATTGTTCTTACAAAGGTGTCCCTACCGTTATAATCCGTTAGTGGACCACTTTATCCCTCTTATTGGAGGGAGATATTTGTGATGGCGAAATTGACATTTCACTTATTTGCTATTAAAATATAAACAGTTTTCTAACGATAACAAACTAGAGGGATATATTTGAAAATATTAAGACTTTTGTAGGGACAACATATGAAATTTGAACTTTGTAGAGATATATTTATAATTCACTATGTTTGCAGGAACATGTATGCATTTAACCTTTACAATAATCTCAATTTTCTTGTCCATTTTCGTAAGTATTAGCATTTGTCCGCCACTTGACATTTTTTAGGTTCCGATGTCTTTTTACTCAAAAAAAAAAAGAAGAAAATAAATAGCCACACTGGCGAGACATGCTTAATCTGGTGGAACTATCATTATGTGTCGAGTTTAATCAAATTTAATTAAGAAATAATAACTAATTAAATTCACTAAATTTATCGGTCAATATCTAAATCATTTATATTGATAGCGTCGTTTTTTGTAGCTGGAAACCATTTTTGAGGAAATTGCGTCGTTTTCTCCATTTCTTTCACTACAACATCATATATTAATGTTTTAGCATATGAAAAATATTTCCATATAATACAAACAATTTTTTTTCCGAAAAGATGGTTCGAATGAA
This sequence comes from Ananas comosus, assembly GCF_001540865.1. Taxonomy (NCBI): domain Eukaryota; kingdom Viridiplantae; phylum Streptophyta; class Magnoliopsida; order Poales; family Bromeliaceae; genus Ananas; species Ananas comosus. The sequence continues at coordinate 2,069,265 of NC_033645.1, forward strand.
CTTATCAGCATATAATGAAGCTCCATGTTTATCCATTTTTGCTGACATATCCGTGGGAATTATTGTACCTTACTATCCGAGTTGTTTTCAATGTCTACATATTTGTACTCAAAATCTTAGAGAAGATCACTTCGATTGTCACTAGCATTGATCAGTAAAATGATGCGAGCAATCGAAATATATAATTAAACAAGAAAACGCCTTTATAACACTTTGAATCACCAAATATCCCATCTTAGTACAGTCAAAAACTGGGGAAATAAAGATGCTACATACACACACTAGTTTTACAAGAATTCGCTTTTGGGAGAAGCATGATGTTGCCTAGTTATATGTTATTCCTAAAGTGAGAGCGCACTAAAACAACCCCACTTGTCAATGTTTAGGGGGGGAGAAAAAGGGCTCACTGTAGATAATATGATTTAAGTTTGGGCCCACAATGGAATGAGAGTCCAAAATAATTCAAAACCTTGGTGTGCGTGCAATCCAAAAAAAAAAAAAAAAAAAAAATCATCTGTACACCAGGTGTATTTGCATGTCTCATGGACCGTACTTAGTACTTAAAAGGTTATGTCGCAGTGTCAAATCTGTTCCGATAGAAGTGATCCGTAATATTTAAGGCTCCGTTTGGTTCAGGCGATAAGCGGAGATAACACAAGTTATCTCCACTATTCCGCCAAAAGGAGTGATGTTTTACCGGAATATTTTATCCAGGTCAAATTTTGCTATTTTCGGTTATTCCGGAATAGTAAGAAATTTGCTCTTTCAATTCTTAATTTCAAACTTAATTAAAATTATAAATTGAATTAAAACTAAATTATATAAATATAGTATGTTATATATTATAATACATAATTTTTATTATAAAATTATTAATTGTACTATATTAATACATATTATTTATATTTAAATATTATAATAAATTTTATATTATCAAATTCAGGAACTCTTACAACAAAGGGGCTTTAATACTGAGTTGATACTATATTATCTAAAAGATCGATCTGATTAAAAACATACTTAGAATAGTTTTAGCATATAATACATATTATGAACTAAACTTTGACTAAAAACCTTCATATAGCAAGGTTTTAAAGGTGCAGTGCCTAGTGCATCATGTGGTTTGATGCTTAATTTCTTCTTGAAGCTCTCCACTCCTTTCCAAGATGGTCTCCGTGCCAACCTTTGGTGGAAAGGCATTTATCGTCGGCGATCGCGCGAGAGTATGGTGTCATATAGTGAAAAAGCAGATATAGTTGTACATTTCACGCACTCTATATACATATAATTTTAAAAAATCGAGAGCATGATCTTCTGATTTTGTAGTCAATTTTCCCTTGAATTTTTTCGGCGATATACCATTGTAATCCCGTCCACGCCACGTATTCAATAACAGTGAGTACGTTGTTCGTGGTACGTAGTTGGACGATGAAGATTGGAAGATGAGGTGAAATAAACGTTCGAAGGGCGTAGGAGAGCACGGGACGTATGAATGCACCGCGTCCAAGCAAATATTTTTTGAATGCAGTGGGTGGTTACCCTTCCCTCCTCCTCCCTTCTATTTGCGAAAGAAAGTGTGCATACGCGAGAGAGGAGAAAAAGAGAGTCATGCGCCGGCCTATTTTGTAAAGTGAAGTGGCGCCTCTCCTGTCCCGCTTTCTTTCGAGTGGGCGGTCGCATCCCCGACCCCATCTTCGCATGCACAGGTTCTAGATTTAAGCTCATACTACTTAGGCTTGAACCTCTGACCTCATTATCGACACCAAAGTTTATTAAATAGAATTAACTAGATTATTTTGAACACAAGCCATAGCGCAACACGTAGAAAACTACTATTCTTTGGAGATTAATAAATTACGAGGGAGATTACTAAATCATGGTGCGCAGATGGATGTACGGAAGAGGCAGATGCATGGAGATAAATACAATTGTGTTAGCTTTGATGGTTGTTAACAATTTAATTTATTCCTTGCTTAAAAGTAGAGCTACAAGTACATAACAAGATGTTTCTTTATAGATATATTAGAGAGATGAGAAAAGGTCAATTGGATTCTAACAGTTATAAATTAAATTGTCACTAAATGCCAACCAAGTCCTCCTCTAGGTTAGAAAAGTATTGTGAGGTACAATTATACCATCATAATTATTGATATTGATATTCGAGACTAGTATATGTATATTTTTAGCAATTATATAATCAAGTTTCAATAAATATAAACTTTCCATCAATATCAACATCTTAGGTCTGGTTTCGAAATGTATTGTCCAAACATACTCAAAAATAGTGGTCGAGAACGTAATAAAGAAGCATCCTTTTCTAAGATATAAACTAGGTGCATTTAGGTACCGTTTGGTTTGGGTATAAGCAAGAACTAGCTATTACAGGGATAGGTACAAGTATGGGGATAAGAAAAATAGTGTTTGGATGAAAATTGGGTTGTTCTCGGAGATAAGAACAATTTTAGGTAGTTTTATATAGAAAATGAAGGTGTTGGTGGGGATAACCGAGACTATTATTCTCGGGTAAAAAATTAGCGTTTGGATATAAAGGGGGGGATAAGGGCCTATTCCTATCCCTATCTCCTAACCAAACGCTGAGAGAACATATTTACAGACTAGGTCTTATTAATTTCTGGATGTTGCAATGCTTATCTAAGTTTTAGGGCTATAGATGGGATCTAGAATGAACAAATTGGCTCGATTTGGGTTGGATCTAAGAGGTAAAACCATATGATCTTCCATATATGGCCTAGAAAAGTAAAGCTTAATAAAAAATATTGGTGTAATAATTAAGATACTCATCAATTTAATAAGGAACTCTCTTTATTTAATAAAAAGTGGTCTTCAAAAGAAGTTAGAGATCGATTCCTTTCTCACTCACTATAGCTAGGCATGTCTTTAATTGCCTTGACCAACTTTAAGCACATATTTAAGAGGTGTCTCAAATTAAGCTAACTCTTTGCACATGTGTCCCTCCAAAACTCATATTTCATCTGTGTCCCTGAAAAATATATGTATATGCATGCACAAATACGTGTACGTATAATTTTTCTATCAAATACACACATGTTAATAGCTAATTTTCCCATCTAGGTTATCTTCATCATGGAAACTATATCTATAACTGTTGGTGAGATTCCTCCTTAATCTCGCTTCTCTTTTACGATATATATGATCTTGAATTTGCTCCCTAAGTTGAAAACTTTTTCATTTTACTTAAGTGACAGGTGTTTTTTTTTCAATTTTTTTTTTCAATTTTTTTCCCTTTAGATAGTGATGTATCAACTTTTCTTAGCTCACTCAATCCAAATTATATGGTCACTGGACTAGTGACTCATCTATCTGATTCTGAGGTCATTTTCTTCTTTGTAGGAGATATCTAGTTAGTTTACCAGGTCCCAGTACATTAAATTTTTATTTTATTTTTTTATTTTACCATGAGGATGGAAAGAAAATTAAGTGGCATTAATTGCATCATATTTTGGCAAAGCTTAGTTCACCAAGAGACTTACATCCTCTAAAGAGTAATAATTTTGATAGAATAGGGCCCTAGCTATATCCCTTCTACCTCTAGACAAAAGTTACAAGTTTCTTATTGTTAGTTTATTACTTGGTTTCATCTAAATAGAGTGGTGACTTCAAATTTGGAAAAAGAATTGAACACAATTTAGGATTTAGACGACTAGATTTGTCGAATTAAACACCCGGCCATTCCTCGAATTTACGGTAGGTTTTTGAGAATTTCCAATTTAGTTTTTGCAATCAATGTATCACTTGTTATTATAGTTGGAGTTAGGAGTAACACTTAATGAGAGTTTGGTGTTTTGGTTGAATCTTCAATAATTGGTCCAAAGTAAGCTCAAGATATTTTCTCTGGTCAGGTATTGATCACCTGATATTTGGTTGGTGAATTATGGTATATATATGTAGGCAAGCATGTTTATCATCCCTAGCTAGATACTATTAGGAATTGCTCAATAAATAATGCTACACCATTTAGTTCTGTTTTAAGACAGGAGACTTATTGAAACCACTTATCATGTCATTCGTCAATACGTCGTTGTTCAACGTAACTCCTCCTTTAAAAGCACGTTTTGTTGTCATGCGTTTATTTTGTTTTCATTCAATAATTCAGTCAGCATTTTCAAGGAAGAGATGCTTAATGTATCCTAAATTTGGAACTTTATTACTTTATTGATTTGTTGGCGCTCACATATTTAGGATTTAAAGTTTAAAACTTATGGTATAATAATGATATGATGCTTAGAGTTTAGCGGTGATATTCAGGATTTAGTAACGATATTTAGTGTACATTAATGATGTTGCCATGCCATCTATGACATTACGAGGAACTCCAAACGGGTAGCTATAACGTAAAGAATTATAATCTTTGAATAGAGATAAAATTGATACATAAAATCAAATCGGAGGTTTCTAAATGAGATGTATTGAGCACTCACCACTGAAGTTTATTTAATTCCTAAATTCGAATCATATTTAGAAATCATTTGATGAATAAATAAATCTAGATCGTCTACTAATGCTGAAGTAAAATGTTGTCGTGTGTGCAATTGTGTACATGCGGGGAGGGGGAGAGGGTTCTAAACACTTTGTTTTATTCAAATAATACTTCTACAATATATAATCTTAACAATATTCATAATATACCGACCATCCCTTACGCAAGTGGCAAAAGGATTTGATGGTTGGTACCCGAAACCCAAGTTCGAATCCTAGTTGATTCACATTTCCAGCTAAATTTATTTCTAAATGAAATAAACGAAATAGATAGCATACTACCTTTCTCTCAATAATAATAATAATAATAATAATAATAATAATATTCGTAATATTTCAATAAAGATAATTATTTCATTGGCAAATTTGGTATGTCAAATAGGCTCACTGAAAAGGCAAAAACTATAAACAATACTTCTATAGTAACTAGCCTTAACAACATTCTCAATATTTAAATAAAGAAAACTATTTTGTTGTCTAATTCGCGAGCCAAATAAGCTCATCGAATCGGCAAAAACTGCCGAATGAAATAATAATTAATGATTTAATATCACAAATTAAATTTTAATTAATAGTTTTTATTTGGGAATAAATTTGTTTTAGAAAAAAAGGTGGAACAACAGTTTCTGCCGTATATCGAATTATATCAGCTTATTTTAAAAATTGAATAACTATTATTATTGAATACAAAAAGTTACGTTTGAGAGCAAGAAAAAGAATAAGGGCTTATTTTTACACTTGTTTTCGAATCAAACACTGGCTAGAAAAATAGTCCATTACATAACCAAAACACGCCATCAAAAATGTAAAAAATGTTTTAAAATCAAAACTTTTAAAATTCACGGTTATTTTAAAGATAAAATTTAAACAATTTCTTTTCTTCTTTTTTTTTTTAACTTGTTTTTCTCATTATTGGGATTCAACCGAGTACGGCCTCCGTCCTCTTCCCTTTCGCTCTGCGACGCTAACAACCGCATCACTGCTGTAAGACCACCTTTTGGAATCCCCAGACATGTGGGCCCCACCCGTCGTCATGCTGGTAACCTCTAGGTGTAACCGTTACTCTGAATACTGTTAATCACCACCGTACGTTTGGCATCTAAAACCCCACCACCGCGAAAATTCCCACGACGAGCATCCGATGGCTCCTGTTCACCGACTCTTTTTCCTCCTCCCTCTTTTTTCTTTTTCTTTTTCTTTTTCTTTTTTTATTTTTATTTTTGAAAAAAAATTATATTATTATTTAATTTTTAAATACGAAAAGGTAACGCTTCCCTCTCCCTCATTATATTCCCCCAAAGCGCTCCTCCTCCCATTCCAATCCCTACAATCGCCGACAATGTCTTCTTCTTTTTCCTTCTAAACTAAACTTTTTATTTGAATTTAAATTTTAAATTTGAAGTTCGATTTTAAGTACGTACCTCTGTTTTTGAATTTGGAGATGGGGAATCTCCGGCGCGGTGGTTCCGGGAACGCGGGGCTCCGCGCGCGCGTGGCTCGTGCCGCCCTACCTCTTCATCACCGTCCACCTCATCATCCTCGTCATCTGGAGGCTCTCCGACCACAAGCTCCACCGCGACCACTCGCCGCCGCCGGCGCAAGAGGCGGCGGAGGAGCCGGCCGCGAAGCCCCGGGATCTCGCGCGCAAGCCCACGCCGGAATCGTGGCACGAGGATCCGGCGCCGCCGCCGGAGTCGTCGGAGTCGTCGTCGTGTGTCACCACGGAGTCCGATGAGGGATCCACCGCGTCCTCGCGCGTGCTCGGCCTCAAGAGGAGCGTGAAACCCTCGCCGGGGAGCGTCATAAGGGTCGAGGAGGAGGAGGAGGAGGAGGAGGAGGAGGCGGCGGCGACGGTGGGTGGGGACGAGTTGACGCGGCGGTTCGAGGACTTCATCAGGAGGAACCACGACCAGATCCGGCTCCAGAGGGAGGAGATGATGATGAAGAATCAAAAGATGCGTTAAATCGAATCCAAAATCCCAATTAATGAAGCTCTAATTGAAGGGATTAATTACAAGTGTGTTCTCTCTCTTGGTGTTTTTAGATCTCTCTTAGATGGAGAGAAAACACACACACAACCAAATTTTCAGGTAATTAATTTCGTTTTAACCAATTTCACCAATAAAATTTGGTCTCCTAATTTTTCTAATTTAAATTATGTTTATCAGTTAAACTGGAGGTTCCATCACATTTAAGAGCAATTTTAGTACATTTAATATTTCAAATACTATTTTTGCCTAATAGAGTTATTATAGATTTATTAGAGTTTAGGGGCTTTAATTGATTTATTATTAGAGTTTTTAATATTTTAAAAACTTCTTGTGGTAAAGGATTCAAAATTTGAAATTATTTTTTCCCTACTTTTTATTAAAAAACCAGTGCCCACTTTAACGATTCCTCTGTTTGGAACTGCAGGTCGTTTTCTTTTTATTTGAAATGCTAGATATGGGTGGATGTTGCTGTTTTTAGAATACAAAGTGACTTGCATGCTGATAGAGAAGAAGAAGAGTCTGGGTACTACTACTTTTTGTGTGTATGTGTGTGTTTGTGTTTTACTTGTGTTCTTATAATTAACTCTCTTAATATAGTTGTTTTACTGATTACACAGTTTTATTTTGTTCTGGGTATATTAAGGTTTAATAGTGTGCTGGATTTATGTGTTTGTGGATAAAATCTAGTTTTTGTTACTGGGTGGAGGGTCTTTGCTTACTGAATTACTGCTATAGTGCTATAGTAAGAATGTTACCATTTGCTTTACATATAAATTCCACTTCTCATGCTTGCTTGGGCTATTAAGAGTTATGGCTTGTTTAGTATCCAATGTTATTTGATGAAAGTATTGTCTGAGATTTTGTTAGCGAGCTATCTGTTTTGTTTATTTTTCAGTAATAAACTTAGCTAGAAATGTAAAGCAATTAGGCTTTGAATGTGTAAACTTCGGGTACCCTAAGGTGTGGTTGGTAGTATTGTTTGAGAAATTTACCTTATTTAATCCTTCAACAATTTTTCTACATAGCAAAATCAGAAACTTCAAATTAGAATTCTTTTACTATGCTCAAAAGTAGCGTCAAACATGCTCTTAGTTTGTAACTTACTAATTTTCTTAAATACTTTCTTCCCACCCTTTAGCAATATATATATATAGAACTAGGCTAATATACTATTAATAGCACCAAGTCATTGGTGCTACCAAGTTTTTGGCCATTGGATTAAGAGATCTACGGTTAGTATGATGTTGGCCCCCTAGGGTTGAGTAGGTGGTTGGTTAAATAGTATGATCTAACACGTGAAAATGATCAAAAGGGTAGATCTAACGGCAGAAAACTTGATAGTGCCAAGTGCTTCATGCTATTAATAGTATAGTAGCCGGACTCATATATATATATATGCTATTAATAGCAGCCGGACTCATATATATATATATATATATATATATATATATATAGGCCATGGCTACTATACTATTATGAGTATTGGAGCTCTCGTACTCATAAGTTGTTTTCAATGATGAAGCTTCCGAATCGACGATCCACTCCGTTAAATATGATCTAGAGTATTTGAAACTTCTAGAAAATAAATTTCGTAAATTTTCGAAATCATAATAAAGTCCATCAGGTGGGCATAAAATGAATGGTCAAAATCGAACGACGTTCTAAAAAAGGATGATCAGATCCTTCAATTCAAGATCGGAGTTATTGATCTTTATCTATGTAGTGAATAGAATTTTTTATCAAAAATTCAACAAATTTCAATTCTTTTACACCGTTAAACTAGCAAGTATTCTATACCAGTCGTTAAAAATTGTCAAATTTGTGACCTATTGAACGTAAGGTAAATGATGTTGAAAAATTATAAAATTTGATTTCTAGAATTTTTAAATGCTGTAAAAGAATCAGAATATATATATATATATATATATATATAGAGAGAGAGAGAGAGAGAGAGAGAGAGAGAGAGAGAGAGAGAGAGAGAATTGGGCTGAAATATTATTAATAGTATTTGAGATTTTTTACTATAAAGTTTTTTTAACTCTTTGATGAAAAATTATAGGATTAGAATGATAGTGATCCCCTAGGGTTTAGTGGTGATTACTTTAGGGTTGAGTGGGTGGTTAGTTGAATAATACGATGTAAAAGGTAGAATTGATTAAAGTGTAGATCTAACGGTTAAAAAATCGATAGTAAAAGAGTCAAAATACTATTAATTATATTCATGTTCAACTATATATATATATATATATATATATATATATGTCCTGCTTATATTTTGTTATATTTTAGTGTAAATTTAGGCCATGGATGCATGAGTGATATGTGAGGGAGATTTTCCCTAGTCCTTGGTCCTTTTCCATGGTGCTTGTCTCCTTGTTGAGAGAACTACATGCTTTTTAGAGGAGAGAGAGAGAGAGAGAGAGAGAGAGAGAGAGAGAGAGAGAGAGAGAGAGAGAGAGAGAGAGAGAGCTTCATGTTTCTTTCACAGAACCAAGTTAGTTATTTAACTGCAGGAATCAGGTCACATCTTTGTTGTTCATCTTTTTCCATGTTAAAAGATAGGCTAAATTATAAAAAGCTTTTCTTGCATTGCTTGTCTTAATTATCATTGGATAAAAAAATGATATCAATTAAACTCTGTCATTATCCTAAATAGGTCTAGCTATTTCGAATAATTATTGAATTTAGCTATAAAATTTTATGAAATTAAATTTACGGATAAAGTTATCTATAAATAATACAATAGAATCATAAAATTGAATAAATTATTTAATAAATTTGCAATTTTGGTAGTATTAGCAAAAAAGAATATCTCCTTTATCTAAATTTTTTATAAACTTTTTTGAGTTGCGAATTAGATATATGTTGAGATGTGGAATAATGTGATAATATATCAACTGTTTTAGTAATTTTACAGTCTATTTTGCCAATTTTCTAATTTTTTGGATTTATTTGAGATAGTGACAAAGTGTAGAATGATAATTAATGTATTTTTAATATAGGGGAGCAAGTGAGCAACTGTGATTAGGGCTAAAGTGTAAGGGGTTTTTTCTTTTTTAATTGAGCAATATTACATATACATCCTAAAGGGTGGTGTACATCTTACACCCATTTCATTCTAAGGTCATTTTTGTCACCTCAATTTTTTAAATTTTTTTTAAAAATCAATTCGATTTTTATCAACCTTAAGAATGTGGATGTAAGATCGATGCATGTACACTTTTTTGGGGTGTACAAGAAGTATTTTTCTTTTTAATTTAGCCTAAAAGTTAAGAATTGTGGATCCTAAGTGCTAACCAACTATCTCAAAAATACATGCTGATAGGAATGTCGCACCTATCGTACTTAAGGGCTCAATCACAACGCTCGCAAACTTCAACCTGACTTAATCCATCTGAACGTTAGGTCTATTGTTGGGCCTCTTGCCATTAGGTCTTTTGTGGACCGCGTCTTTACTCAACTTATTAGCCTCACCTAACACAACTTATTAGTCTCCGGAGCCTATTGTCACGGGATAAGATGTTGGACCTATTTTAGTCTAATAATAAATAGCCAACAAGAATAGCGTCACTTATGCCCTTTAGGGCCCGTTTGGTTCGAGTTATGTAATATTACAAAGTATCTCGACATATCCAGGTATCTTAGATTTCGGTGTGAGATTACTACTGAAGCTGCATTAGAGCGTTTGGTTTAATACAGTAATGTAATACTAGATTACAGTGTTTATATCATTAATATGTTTGGCCCAGTTTATAAAATTTAGTAATCCTGACATAAAAGTATAGTTTTTTTCAAAATTGCCCTTGTTGTGGTCATTTGAATATTATTTTTTGCGAAAATGACAAACGGAGGGAAGGAGATCGTGATGATTACTTGGGAGGACGACGCAATAGAAGATGATAGGTGTTCGTGCGAGAGAGAGAGAGAGAGAGAGAGAGAGACGTCGAGAGAGAGAGAGAGAGAGAGAGAGAGAGAAAGTGGCGTGCGAGAGAGAGGGCCGGGGGGAAGGCGAGAGAGAGATGAAAATAATGCTGTTAATTAGATTTGGAATTGTTGGAGGGTAAAATTATCATTTTACATAATATGTAGTATTAACGGGTTTCAGTAATAAAAGATACACGACCCCTCTCCCGTTAATATTTTCGAGGTAATCCTGCTTGATTTGTAATGCTACATTAGCGACTAGATTACATAGTAGATTAACCAAACACAGTTATCCTGACAGGATTGCCTGTAATCCTGCCAGGATAACTCGAACCAAACGCACCCTTATAGTTTAATGTATTTTCTTTTTGCTCAGTGATGATATTGCTTTTATTACACTATAAAAATATGTAGTTAAATAGGTTTGGAAAATAATACAATTTACAAACCGCAAGGTAATAAAATAAAATTTGTAAGCTACAAATATATAAGTTATTAATATACGATATTTTAATATCCTGTGGTTTATTATTTTATAATTTGTAAAATATATTAGTCTCCTGTTCTATTTGACAGCAAATTCTTATATCTACCTGGTAATAAAGTGAATTTTTTTAAAAATATTGATAATCCAATAAAAATTTACAAAGACATGATTGAAGTTTTTCTTAAAAAATATATAAATTAATTTCTCAATTGACACAATAATGGAAAAGTCTAGTATGAACCAATGTAACCTTTTTTATTCTCACTTGAAACTTAATGCTTTCACATTTAATTCCATATTATTATAGGGATCAGGATCATGGGTCATATTAATTCATCTTGACTTTTGACTATTTATTTCATATTGACTTTTGACTTGTGACAGTTACCTAAACACTAAAACGACTTTGAATAAAATCTCATTAACTAATGTTTTAAAAGGGCATTGACTGACTCTATGCTGTAGTCAATTTGCTACATCATTTTTTTTCCTCTTTGAAAGAGGGAAAAATTGGTCCCCTAATTAATAGGATAAGGTTGATCTATCCATTTACTTTGACTACTCATTTCTATCTTTAAAATTTTAGGGTTAACTTATTTAATATTTATGTCTTCATTCATTTATTGCAAATGCAGTTTCTTTCTTTGTTTTCTGACGTAGTTCCTATGTTTTTCCAACCCTAAAAACTCGAACCTTGTTAAAGTGTGTTTCATATTTGAATTCAGAATATCTAACAGCGAGTTGGATTGGTAATTTGTATAAATGCTACCTACACTGAGGTGGATTGGTATTTCATATAAATGTGTTGAGGTTCGACTTATGAATGATTCAAAATTTTCATTGTGTAAGTGGGACAAGTACTTTTAGGTCAGAATTAATTTACCTATTGCCTCAAATTTTATGTTTTCGAAGAGCTTCCGAGTTACTTTGGCTCATGAATTTCTCAAAATTTATCGATATGATTATGCTTTAACATCCATGGATTGTTACGTACCGATCTAGGATTTCACGTGAAAGGAAATTTAAATCTTTGACTTAGTATTCTATTATGATTCATACAAAAATGCAGAATCACCACTGTCATTTGAACATTAGATATGTAACACCAAAAGTTTTAGCTTCATCGGCTATTGCATCAATCTTGAAGTAAGCTTTCATTAGTCAATTTCTTACAACCCCGTTTGAGTTAGGTTGATGGAGGCCCTAAAGATGCAATTCGTGACCTAAATCGCGATTTATTTATTTATTTATTTTTGAGAGATAGATAGCACGCTACCTGTTTCGTTTATTTTATTTAGAAATAAACTTAGCTGAAAATGTGAATCAACTAGCATTCGAACTTGGGAGTTAGGAACTCGGGTACCAACTACCAAACTCTTTGCCACTTGCTCTAGGGGTACAGTCGGTCTAAATCGCGATGTTGCCGACCAATTTGTTCATTTATTGTTGTCACATTTCTATGATTATGATGATGCTTCATTACTTGTCATGTTTCTTAATCAATGTCCCTACTCACCCACTACAAGTTCTTTTAGTTGAATAGCTTTGTGGTCCTAACTATCCCTATATGCTATCTCATTTGGAGCTAAGTTATATATATATATGATACTTTAAGCCACATTTTATTTTTATAAGGGATTAAGTTTGGAACTAATTTGATCATTAGTTGGTGAGATTATTCCTTCAACAAATTTTTCACCTTTTGCATAAGATTTCTCTTATTCTACATGAACATTTACATCATAAAAACCAAAAACACTTGTAAGCATTAGATTAAAGAGCTCTCAATCCTACTGCTTTGGTTTTTAGGCAAATCTCAAACATTAAATTTTTCTATTTTCCCATGAATTAATTTATAATTTAAAGATTCAAAATTGAACCATTTTGAAACCACACACAAAAAGTTTAATTATAAACATAAAATTTTGAAAAATATTTTGATTTATGATCAAGATTTTATCATAAATATGAAATTTTAATAAACTGCTCGGATAAAAAGTGTACAAAAAATATTACTATTCAGTTTTCAGTGCGGTAGGGTTAAGAAAGATGTTCACAAATCGAACTGAAACCGAAAATTGAATTTCAATAAACAGAACCAAATAATCTCACTTCGTTTGGTTCGGTTTGGGACCAAACTTTTCAAAACACCCCTAGAAAAAGCCCATAAATAGATCAAAAACACTAGTAAACAAAAATTCATCTTTCCGATAGCGGTGATGGCTAGTAAGTGTGTGAATCTCATACATGAACAATTAAATAGACAACTATATATTGATGGAGAGTGGCACCAACTGAGCTGAAAATGATGTGCATGGCCAAACCAACAAAGCCAAGACAATGTGAAGATCAAAAAGCTTGAGCATGATATTTTCTCTCTCTCTCTCTCTCTCTCTCTCTCTCTCTCTCTCTCTCTCTCTCATATAAGTGGAAGGGCTCCTTATCACATATATATGATGATGGATCAAAAGAAGCCATTAATGCTTCATCTCTTGNTCTCTCTCTCTCTCTCTCTCTCTCTCTCTCTCTCTCTCTCTCTCTCTCTGTTGTTAGTGGCATCTCCAGGATGAGTGTGTTAGGGAACAAAGAGTCCCCACATTCGGGTCCACGCCTCGCGGTCTTTCGCAGCCTTCGCCTCAGGCTTGCGTAACTTGAACATGGTCATAACTCGCGACAAATCTGTAGAAAAGCAAATCGCTCTCAATCGGCCATCGACTACTCTGAAATTTCAATACAAATTCTTGCAAAAGGATAAAGTTGTTAACTTGTTTCTGTAAGGCTGCATTTGCTTCGCGGATAAACAAGGATGAATTGGTTTGTTCTATGTCACTTTGAGATTACAAATTGTAACACCCCTGCTTTAGCCACTTAATTCTTGATTATAAAAGTAATTTTCTTTCTTTTTTATTCTAAGAATTTAAATTCATATATGAGAACCACAAAACTCCAAAACTAGTTTGTATTGTACAACATTGTTAGGTACCTCAGTACCTGCCTTTGTAGTCATATGAAATTGCATAAAGGCTACTTACACTTTTGATCCTCAAACTATTAGGCGCGCGGCACTTTAGTTCTCAAACTTTGATATGTTACAGTGTCTTACTCAAAAAATTCTTAAATTATTATAATTTTTAACTCATACTTTTTAAATTATTATAATTAAATTTCACAATCTAATTTAATTAATCAAATATTAACATGTCGCAACGATGAAAGTGATGCGGTTCAGCAGTATTATATTGCTCACTTGGTACTCAAACTAATAGGTGCGTAACATTTTTTGCTCAAATTTTTAGAATTGTTGTAATTAAGTTGTACAATCCAATTTAGTTGATTAAACATCTTAGATATTGGCACAATATCAATCACAACACAAATACATCAACAATTTTTAAAATTTAAATTGAAAATTTTAATAAATTAAAATTTAATGATCTCATAGTTTGAGGCCGTATGATTTGCAATTGTTTATAGGAATAATTACCTATATATCCCTCAAAACTTTAGAAATATTTCATTTACTTCTACTTTTTTTTCTTTTCAGTATACCCCTCATATGTTCCTCCGTTATCCAAAATGTCTCTACAGTTATCACCCGTTAAGTTAACTTGGTTTAAACGTGATTTAAATATCTACCACAGTTAAAAAAAAATAAAATGCCACTTTTATCCTTAACTTAAGGGCAAATAAGAAATATTGGTGATGGTAGAAAGGTATATTTGAAAAGACCAAAAAGCAAAATATTTATTTTGCTCCTAACTTAAGGGCAAATAAGAAAAGTCGGTACTGATAGAAGGATATATTTGAAAGGGCAAAATAGTAATTTTATAGAAATAACAGAGTTCATTAACAGATTTTAATTTTATAGATATATTTAAAATAGGTTAGAACGTAAAAAATGTGTTTTCAATATTAGCTTTCTAAGAGTGGTAAATTAGAAAGTCGAAGACTTTTCAGGAGTATATAAACAATTGCCCCTAGTTTATAATTAGTTTATAATTAGGTGGCGTGCTATTTTCCGATTTAATTAATTAATTATTATAATTTAAAGGGTTGTCGCTCGTTGCGGTGTATGGAGGGCTCGGAGTGGGCGACGTCGCGATCGAACCAAACGTGGGCTCGGGGACTGGGTTGGCGTGTTGTGTGAGCAAATCCTAGCCGTCGAATTTTAGGGAATTGGTGTAGCCACTATTTTTGTGGCCCCACGATATCACGCCTACTGCATTCTATGGTGGAGGTGATGGGTCATAACTCATAAGAGAGATGAGGTGTGATATTATGGTTTGATTCATTGCTTGGCCTTTGCGAAATTAATATGTAGATGAGAGGTTCAAAAAAAAAAAAGAAAAAGAAAGAGAAAAGAATACAATAGAAATTAACGGGTCTGTTTGGTTTAACTTCTGCTGTCGTGTTGAATATTGTACAGTGGTGAGTGATAAGTAATGCATCAGGCGTCGAAGTTTAATCGATAAAGTGCTTTCATTTTTTATTTTCTTTTTTCTATTATTTTAAGAACTATTAAGAAGGATGCGCAGTTTATCCATCCCATCATAATTTATTTTTTAATAAAATTTGTTGTATTTTATCTCAAAATAAAAAATTTGGTTGACTTGAGATAGAGTGATGTTGTACCACTGCTAAATAAAAGACCACCTAAGTGGTGAGGCATAGTGGCAAAATTTTATTTTAAGAAAAAAAAAAAACAAAAAGAAAAGAGAAACTACCAACCTCCTATATCCAATATAATAGAGATAGACCACCACTATGGTTTGGGTTGTAATCATGGCCTTTTATAGGTTTACACCAACCTAATTTTATTTTAGGATATTGAGGCCCTTCCACTGCTAATAAGTAAAATAATAATACGTTATACTTCTGTATTATTCGGTGGAATTTTAAAAAATATATCATAACTGATTTATTTTGATATACGGAATGTGATAGTACAGAATAAATACAATATTTTTTTCATTTTATTTTCTCACCGCACATAATGTAATCTTTCTGCAATTCTAATCGATGCTTAAAGGGAAAACTCTATGAAAATTCCCAGTATAGATATTAGAGGAATAAATTAATTCATGTTCATGATAGGCATCTATATAAAAAATAAAATAAAATAAAAATAAAACCAATCGTCCTTAAAGTATATGAGTGAACGTTGGAAATTTTGAATGGTACACTTTCTCAAATGCATAATTGTTAATTTGACCCCAAAAAAACTCGACCATCATTGTAATATACTTTGAAGAAGCTTTAGAAGGAAAATTACTCTATTCCAATCTCTGCTAAAGATGGAAAAAGTATGAAAATCTAGTTAAGTTTTTCTTCCAATACTCTTTCCAGTATGAACTAATCTTTAAGGTATTAATTTTGGTTATATTTGATTGATCACAATTCGCTACGAATCGAAAGTTTTCGCTCTCTATCTTTTAAGTTGTTGTCGACGCCGGAGACTCGCAATCTCCAATTTTGCTGCATTCCTTCTTGCAGCTGCAGTTGAATGTGTTCGCAGACGCCGAACATTCACGAGCTCTCTTCTCTCCTGTAACAATCTTCAGAAGAAAAAAAAAAAAAATCAATCTTAATTAGAACAAACATTCCTCCAATATTGTTCAGTTTATCATATCACAAATTTTGTTCTAGTGTGACAAAATTTTATCTGTACATAAAAGAGAAGGGCGTAAACTTACGTAATTCCCCGACGCTGAGCTTCTGTAGATGATGAAAACGTCGCCCGATTGAAGACAATGCGCCTTCACGAAATCACCTGCAGCGAAGGCAATATACGAACATCATGCACGACGTAATAAATTCTGAAAATGCATTCAATTAATGCATACCAGTAGCTTCCAGAATATACATTCTGCTTCTGTTGTTTGGCCAGAACCTGAAAGTAATGTAACTTAGTATTATATCGAAATAATGATAATAATAGAGGTTTTTTATGTTCTCTACAGTAGTACAAAAACTTACCTATACTTGAATTTCCATGCAACAGGAAGTATTAGATCATTCATGAGCAGCATTATTCCATCTCTTTCAATCAAGGGAGGAAGATTAGCTTCTGCTTCCTTCTGTAAAGTGAAGTTAATTTATAATTTCAAATTAGTGAATCAAATTGCTCATCTTTGCACATTGTATTGTAGTTAGAGAATTCTCGATAGGTTCCACTCCAAGATGATAATCAGTAGAACTGACACAAATTTCAATCTTTTCGAATCAAAATGTTTCGTTAGCGAAAATTTTACAGAGCACAGATGCAGTTCTACTTTACCTTGGGCAGTACTATTCTACCAACAGTTCCGACATCGCTCTTCGTCAGCTCTTTGCGCACAAGTAGTCGCAATTCACTACCTCCAAACTTAAGCTAGATCACAGAAAACATAGTAAAGGAATTAGTATATTTGTTCCTGATGAGCATTGACCGTATCATAACATGAAAAGCTACTCTTATCCCCATAGATGAAACTCCAAATAATGCAGCTGAATCCTTTCAAAAAATTAAAATTACCCAAACAAAAATTCGAAGCTTGTCGAAGAAATGTAAACTTGCCTATGTCAAATACGGTCGTGTAATATAGCATCGAAGAATAATTAGTTCGTAGCGTTTTTTAGGAACAAAAAGTTAATCAAAAAATTACATGCTGAATCACATTCTTTCGGAATCAGTTGGAGATTTTTGTTTTCTAACAGTTTCTTATGGAGATCATATGCTTAAAAATTTTCATGTAAAGTTATATGTTAGAGATCTAAATGAATTTATCAATAGTTCCATTTTCCTGTTGCTGGCATCAGAAGACGATGAGAACAAATAACTTCAAAAAACAATCATGCTGCACAAAGTAAGCATGTCTCATACATCATCGCGCTTTCCCATAGAATTGTGCGAAATTGGAAGGCCATAAATTTGATGAGTTCGCGGCTCTTCGCATGCTTTGGACTGGACTACTCTGCAGCTCATACTTCTCAGGGACTCCTGAAAAGCAGCACTATGCTTAACAATTGATATGCAAAGCATAAATGATGGATTCAAAGATAGTAATCACATGATTCATTTGGTACTATTACCTCTGAATTCTTATTTTGCTTGGCATATGAAGGTTCATATTGGAAGAAATTCATAAGCATGCCTTTTTCTGATGCAGGACAGAGCGGCGGAAAAGTCGGCGGCACCCGCAAGACAGACCTGACATCTGATGCAGAAAGCTTCAAGATAGTTCATCACAATAAAATGAAACTATACAGAAAGAAGTTGCATACTCTTTTTTTTTAAAAAAAAAAAATTTTGAACACAGAAGTTGCATGCCTACTGTAAGTTAAGAAGTGTTGTCATTCTATATCAGGAAAGTGTAAGTTGCTATTGCAGTAAACACCTCTTTTGGCGGTATTATCGTAAACACTCTAATAACGGCTAATATACGCAAGCACTTTGTGTTATAAATTTTCCAAAAATACAATGATCAATATTAGAATCTTTGTGGCAAATTAATTACAAAATGTTTTTCATTATTCACCATTCTTTGACAACTTAACTACTTAAAAAGTGAAATGCTATGTTGTACGAAGATCGACTGTATATGACGAAATTATCCCGACTTCTTGCTATTTACATTGTTGTGTCAATTAAGTGGTACTATGTTATTTGAGAAACTAATTATTGCAATTGAGTGAAAAGAATTCGATCACCGAAAATTCACTTCTATTCTGAGATCCACTAAAATCAAAAACTATATAAGAAAGAGATGCCAATTCAAGTGAAATTTTTAATAAAACAGTAAACGATAAGTCTAAACGCATTTAGAATTTGATACCTGATTGCATATAAAGATTGTTGCTGTTGATTGAAGAGCAGCTTTCTATGAGAGTACTACAGGGATTTCTCATGTGATCAGTCCATGAATTCTGATTCGGAGTGATATTTGGATAGATTCCATTGTAAAGTGATGATGCATGAAATGCATATGTATTGTTCAGCATCTGATCAGTTCCCCATTCTTTAGTTGCCGCTGAAAATGCTAACGGAATTTGGCATTCAACATTATCAGGAGGTTGTTCACAGAAACAGCAACCTGCTGCGACAAAAAACACCGACGAATCGCAAATTTGTTAGAATAGAAATACCTGCATTATAGCAACCAATCACTGACTCTCGACAAACATCGATCGTCAACTTCAACGCTGTTTTAAATATATGAATAGTAAAATTAATTTAAGTTAACATTAGATGCAAAATGTGGTATGTTCAACTCAGAATCAAGTTGATAAATAGCAGTTTTTTTTTTTTTTTTTTGTGTGTGTGTGTATATATATATATAAGAAAAAAGATAAGCCCAAATTGCACCCTTGCCATTTTTAGTGGCATGGTATATCAAAAAGAAAATGGTCAAATATTTATACACAAGATGCATCGTATATGTATAATATGGAACACATCTCGCATAACACCACGTGGTCTATCAGACGTGCTCCAAACAGTGTTTAAAAAGCGCGCGCACAACGTCACGTGGCAGTTTCTAAGCGGTTTAAAAAAGAAAAAAATTTATCAGATACGATCTCACTTACATGCACTTTTAACTACAATCTTAAAGCACTAGTAACATCCGAGAGTACGCATCCTCACTCAGACGTATCTGATAATTTTTTTTTCCCCCTTCCAGAGACACACCCTATAAACTTTGTAAAAAATGTTTTGAGAAAAAATTTGTGACCTGATTGGATCAGCTGCGATGATGCGGGAAGAGAGAAGTTCTCACTGGGCGCAGGGTGGAGGTGGCCGCATAACAACCCCTCACTCCTTTCTATGCGGTCGTCTCTTTCCTTGGCGATGGTATTACATGAAGCCCTCGACGCCGAAGGCGGTTTCCGCGAGGACCCTCCGCCCGATCCCTTCGTCTCCATCGGTGA
Source organism: Ananas comosus (assembly GCF_001540865.1). Taxonomy (NCBI): domain Eukaryota; kingdom Viridiplantae; phylum Streptophyta; class Magnoliopsida; order Poales; family Bromeliaceae; genus Ananas; species Ananas comosus. The sequence continues at coordinate 2,089,092 of NC_033645.1, forward strand.
TGGAGACGGAGAGTGTAAGGGCTTAAAGAAGTAAATTTGTGTGTGTATATATATATGAGGATTTAAAGCAATGAAGAAGAAGAAGAAGAAGAAGAAGAAGATACCCTGTACACATGCAATAGTAGAAGAAGGTGATATATATATGTATATATATGAAGGTTTTTTTTTAAAAAGGAAAAAATAGCTAGGGTTAGAGAGAGAGAGAGAGAGAGAGAGAGAGTAAACGCACCAGCCGTTTTTCTCCGAGCCTTACACCATTACTACACGGGAGAGGGAGAAATGGAGAGCTTATATGGAAGGCTAAATTACACCAGTGGTCCTCATACTAATATGTAATTGTAATTTGCTCCGCAAACTTCAAATTGTTGCTCTGCTACGATTCTCATACAGTCACGTATCGATATATTTAATATAGAGTGGTTTGATATATTTGTATGCGTGTTTAAATTGCCTTGTAGATAATAGATAGGAGACTCTTTATAGAAAACTCAGAATAATTCTTATAAAGTTACTACACGTCGGTACATACGTACTGTCTTTCTGATATAATAGAACGTTAATCTGTACGTACTTATTATTTACCAATTGAATGAAGAAAAGAATTCTACCGAATCATAGCTGCGCCATCTAATTTATTGTGTTTATATTTTTTTTATTATCTTAAGATTTTAAAAATCTATATAGTGAAATTTTAATGTTTTAAGAACAAAGTTTGAGAAGTGAAGTGCAATTAGTAGTGCGAGGGCTATTGTGAAATTTCACCTGAGGATCAGCTATTTACCAAATTGTAGCAAAGCGTACTTCTTACCGTTCGAAACGTTGGCGCGTGGAAGTACTTAGCGATAGTGATGACGTGGCAGTTGTACGAACGGGTTGGAGCACGGAAACGATGGGGTACTTGGGCAAATGGGAAGAGGCTTTTTCGAATTCTCCGCAGGTTAATTATGGTGCGGAGAAGGGGGGGATACATCACACATGAGATGCTTTAAACGCGGGGCCCACCGTAGTGAGCTGTACGGATCCTACGTGGCGCGATTTGGTTGGGGGGCATGTGAGGTTGCTGTCTCTGAGTGTGCAGTTGGGTCAAAGGCGTTCGTATTGGACATTTTTTCCAACTTTGCATGCATGCACCGGGTGCACCATGCGCCACCGCACTTTTAAAACGCCTATACTTTTTTTTTCGTGTATCAAATACTGCTTCGTTTTAACACTGCACGGTCACAAATATAAATTACTAAATATTGGATGCGGTGTATGATATGCACAGATACATCTGGTACAGGCGCGAATGAATTATGGTAATTAGAGAAATAGCTCACGAACTAAATTTAGAGTTGGTCAAGCAATTGAGTCATTCGTTGTATCTGAGACCAAACAAGATTACAGCATTAAAACAAGCAGGTGTGCTCTAGTTATTGTCTCAGGCCAAATAGGCAATCCACTGTAGCTAGAGGTGTCAACATATATATATATATATAGGATGAAATTAAAGGTAAGGGAAAGAAAACTAAGTGCCTGTTTAGCTCCGCTCTCGCAGGATCGATCGGCACGAAATGCGATAGCTCATAGATAATACAAGTAACAAAGGAGAGTTTGAATTGATTGGTTTCTTAATCTCACAATCAGATTTTCGATTCTAGCATCTGTGATTGATTCAACATAAACAGTTTTGAGCGGCGAAACCGTATTTCACTTGACTTACTGATACCTTATTTTACTCCCACGACTAGCACATGAGATGTACAAGAATCTATCGGTCTTATTAAACACGACGCACAAAATCGAGAAAGCCCCTAAACCAGACTGCGTACAAGAAAGTTGATCTCGCGCATCCAGCTTATTATACATCGAGGAAGAGAGTCCTGCAGGAGACTCATGTGATGCATTCGAAAATGTCGAGCTGGTACTCATCGGTGACTCGACGTAGGAGGCATCTGGTAGTTCATCGGATTCATGTTCACCGGTGCACCAGGGACTAAAGCCCCGCCAACTGGGGCCCGCACCCCGTAAGCCATATTGGGCGCGACAGGAACGGGAAGAGTAACGGGAGTTCCTACCGCAGATACTATGGGGCCCCCCACCGGCTGCCCTATTGTTGTACCATACACATTGACTCCGGGGGGCCCGCCAGGTGGCTGAGAGGATTGCTTCGAATTTTTCGCGGAGTTCACAATTTGACCATTTGTTTGACCGGTGATAGGTCCCGGAGGAGTCGATGCGTCTCCATTGCTCACATTGGTTATGTCGTGGATGCTTGATCGCCTCCTGTCTTTGTTCATCGAGTTCAGGCGAATAAAGTACTTCTGAGCGTGGCTGGCCACTTGCGTGGGTGTCCTAGATATTACAAAGTTTCGCGAAATGCTCCTCCAATCACCTTTGCCGTATTTATCAAGCCCGAGAAGAAATAATCTGCAGGATAGAAATCAGGCAAGAGAGGACGTAAATGATAGTGATGATAACCCTTGACTAAAACAAGTTTTGTTATCCATTACGAGAAATCAGAAAAAGCAAAAGTCAGAAACAAAACCCTTGCGCAAATTCAAAGACATACACTACACATTCTCCTATTTCCAGGGAACATTGCAACCTGGGAACAACGTAGAATGCACAAATACCGAGTTTCAAATAGGAATATTCATAACTCTAAAATATTTGCTATAAAAAAAGCATACACTATGCTCACACAAGATTACTGAGATCAACATTTGAGAAACATATAGTATCTTATTTGCCCCTTAAAACTTCGTATGTATCTGATTTACTCCCGTTTCCAAATTTGCCCCTGGAGCAGCGCCAGTTTCTTTCTAATACGGCTGTCTCTGAGGGTTTATTGGGGAGATTTGAAAACTTAGGTATATTTGAAAGATAAATATTTTTTAGGGGTTTATAAGAATAACCCCTTTGAAAAAAATACCCACATAAGGATGACAGAAAATCATAGGGCAGTTCCATTCACATGATAGAACAGACAAGGTTTTTTTTTTTAATCAGTTCCCAAAGTACATAGCCATACAATGTTGCACCCAGTTAATTGTTATAAATGATTTCTAACTTGCCATATCTTGTTGCCCCCAGTTAATTGTTATAAATGATGTCTAACAAATGAAAACACCAGCAATGACATAGTCCTGAAGTGCCAGGGGAGAAGAAGAATAGGTAGAAATAGAACAAAGATGCGAAAAACAAACAAACAATTCTCACATGACGATGGCTAGATTAAATTTCTAGTTGTCATCTTATAACAACATTCATTTTTCCCCAGGGTTTTAAATCTAGTAAGAGGCTTTCTCATTCATTTGCAGTAAGGAACTTTCTGTAATTATGATAAATTTCCACTTTGCAAACATACCTATGCAAGTATATGCACATATACATATGTGAACACATACGTACATTACACAAACTTGTTGCGCTGCCCTGTACGTTGACTTGAAAATGTTCGAGAAATAGAAATTTCGGATGCATTCTTTTGCATATAATCAGATGGCGAAAAGGAAAAACCTACGCACCTTGATAGATAAGAACTAGAACCTGCTTCTCTAGCTACAACTTCTACCATAGTCTAGATTAAACCAAATTCCTAGTAACCAGCAGACAAAAGAACGTTTCACCAATGCACCATTGAGGCCGAAAAAAAAAAAAAAAAAAAAAAAAAAAAAAAAAAAAAAAAAAAAAAAATCAAGATAACATTTCATGAGGAAGGACTCCTTTTTAATAAACCAATTCCTTCTTTTGCCTGAATAAACTAATCTTCCTTGAGTATGACTGTATGACCATCCTTGGATTAGAACTATCTTCTTTTTTTTTTTCTTTTTTTTTTTGAGAGAGAGGAAGGTAGTATGCTACCGCTTCATTCATTAAGAGATTGAACTTAGCAACAAGGTTGAGACAATTAGGCCTCAAGAAAAAAAAAAAAAAAAAAAAAAAACAGCTCTCTAACGCAAGCAGTGTGAAGCCCAAAGGTCTCTGAAGGAACATATGTCAGCAACCAACAGGTTCNTATGATCAGATAGACATCTTCAAACCATAACTGGAAAAACAACTCCAAATAGGACACCATACATGTCCAACAAAAAAAAAAAAAAAAAAAAAAAAAACAGCTCTCTAACGCAAGCAGTGTGAAGCCCAAAGGTCTCTGAAGGAACATATGTCAGCAACCAACAGGTTCAAGGGGAGTTTCTTGTTTTCAAAAATTTTTCTATTCCTCTCCAACCAGATTGACCACCACGTAGTCGCAATTGTAGCAAGCTCACGACCCCCTAGGGCACCGGCTTTAAGGCTACTTTCTTCCCATAGTCGATTCACAGAGTGACATAGGTGTAGGGACGTCTTGTTTGGGAGCAAACTCCCAACCAGAAGTCTAGCAGATTCAGAGATTGTAAGACAGCATTTCTTTTTTAGACCTTAGAACTCACTTCCAAATTCTCTCCCACCCCCACTCCCCAAAAAAAATAAAACTCATTGTCGTTGTATCTCGTATGCCCAACGATGTAAAATAATGTAAGGTGTTACTAAAGTGAAAACTATAAAACATTTTGTCAGAGAATACCATGATATATCTGGTTCATGCAACATCATGAAGAATGTTGACAAGATAGGGTGGCAAAAGTGGAAATTCAACACAACAGCCAATGGATTTCCTTCTAATTACTTGAAGGACAAACTTTATACTGAGAAGAGGATATCATGGCCTTAGGAATAAACAAGTTCGAAGCCTAACTATCTGATTTATTATGAAAACAACTATAAGAGATGCAAAACAACTTAGCATAAAGAACTATCACTAAATCTGTAATTTTGCATCAAGAGACCATTAATGTTTTGTTTCTGAATACCCTTCAAGTTACTGAGCAAGGCAGAGAAAGACGGATGCGCCGGTATGCCAAGTTTTCAAAGCATTAAACACTTGATAGCTGCAACATAAGAGACTGTGTCTATTTCCTGCCGGACCCATCTAGGCCAAAATCATAGAAAGTGTAATATTCAAATGTTCTATGGAGTACAGGGACTTTTCAACTAGTTTGACCATTTCAATTTCTTAAAATGGATAAGATGAAGAAACAATAAATTTGACCTACGACTGAAAATAATGTAGATCTCAACATATTCCGAAAAGAAACAGAATCTCTCAAATATTTTTGCCCAAAAGAGAAAAAGGAAACTCCCAACTTGGAATTAGAATTGATGCTAGGGCAAGTAATTCTCAATAAGTTGCTAAAACGAGTAATTAGTCAGCCTTCTGGAAATTGCATAGCCACAGTGAAGAATTAAACTGCTAAGTTGCAAGATTGAGGATGCAATCTTTCCCAGAAAAAATGGAGAATGAAGTGACAGTTCAAAGAAAGAAAGGCCTCGTAACGGCCATTTAGAACCGGGTACCATTTAGGCATGGTAAGGTCCTTTTAGCACCCGAAATCATCTAGAATGAAATACGGAGCAGTCAAAACACCTAAAAGAATTTTTATTTAAGAACAAAGTTCTTCACTGGTAACTGGCTTGGTGCAAGTTAATACTACCAAATAACTTAGTATACAGATCTACACAGTGAGCACTAGCATCTATTCTTCGGAGACAAATATGTGACTAATTAAGAATGTCGAGACACCAATCTCCCAATAAGCAAGTGCAACAGTAAATTCTTTAACAAAATTAGAATTCTAATGCCACTTACGTTTTTTTTCTTTTCCATATTTTAGGTAATAAATATTAACATGAAGGTTTAAGTTCACCTGTGCTCATCCTCAGTCCAAGCTATCCCTTTACGGCGCTCTTGGTCTGATCTCGAACCCTTCCCACCATGACCAGAATCACCATGCGAGTGCCCGCCCTTTTTCCCACTGCTTCCTTCATTCGCATGGTCGGCACCTTCTGAAGACGAAGCATAAGACGGCAAGGGAACGCGGCCCAACTCGATGCTGCTGATGTCGTCGACTAAGATCTCATAGTGAAGCTTTACATCTTCTAGGGTTTTCCCGGGGACAGCCGCCAAAATTTTCTCCCACCGGTCGCTACAATCCTCCGGCAAAGTCGCTAGGGCGTTCTCAAATGCCTTTTCCTGCTCCCTGCTCCACGAAGAGCTGCTACTCGATTCTTCCATCACCATATTAGCTCACCGAAACCTTTGCGGCATATAATCAAACAGTAGGTGTGCGAAACAACATCTTATGCAGCAAAAGATGAGATTTTTCACGTCGAAAAAAACCTCCAAGTCTCAAAATTGGAGAAATCCGGATCTGGGTTACTCACCAAGTGGCATAAATAGCTGGGAAACCATGCAGAAAAGGTGTTCGAAGTAATGTTTTCACGAGCAAGTGAGCGACAAACGCGTCAGAGGATAGATGAAAGAGGATTTGCATAGCTCAACTGTGCCGCAAAGAGCCAAGATACAATTTTGCGCCCAAATTTGGCCCTAGAACAACAACACGGGGCAAATAAGAACACAAACAAATTGGGAATTTCTAGAGAAGTAAAAAAAAAAAAAAAAAAATCAAATTTAAAAAATTATAGGCCAATGATTGAATCCACCAAATAATACATCCCAAAACACAAAACAAAGAACAAGAAGAGATTACCCGTACCTGGAAATGGAGAAAACAAGTGGGGAATTAGGGTTTTTGGAGCTCGAAATGAGTAAAAGTGAGCAGGGTCCCCAGCGAAGGAACGCAACAACAGGGATAAGAGATTTTAAGAACCCAAAAATATCATGCTTTTTTTTTCCTCTTATTTTTTTAAAATTTTTTGACAGTGAACTCTGAAGTAAACAAAAACTTGGAGAGAGAGAGAGAGAGAGAGAGAGATCTACAAACAAGTCAAAATCCAATTTTTTTCACCCCTTTTTCCCATCAAATATTTCTAAAAATAATAATTCTTATTTAATAAAAAAAAAATACCCACTTCTCCAATCATTGAGATACATTTATAATTAGCTTTGATTGCAAACTCCGCCTACTTTTTCTTTTTCTTTTTTTTCCCCTCAACTTCGTAGCAATCCACCAAAGTATATAAATCCAAAATGTTGATTGCAACACCAAAACAACATCTTTTTCACGTCCCTTTCTAACACATAAATAAACTTTTAAAAAAACAAAAAATTACTTTAGTAAAAACCCCAAAATTTACCAAATTTTACCAAATATATTGCGCACAATCCCACTGTGGGCTTGTACTTTTTATTGCCAGAAATGGAATGGAGGGGAGGAGAAAAAGTTTCCAAAAAGAGAAGTGCGAAAACCTAAAAAAATTGTAAAATTAAATAAATAAATAAATGGGAAATGGGGTCCAATTCCCCAACAAAGACGAATATTTTGACCGGATTAATTGAAAAAAAATAAATTAAGTGGGGTTAATTTTGGGTTAGGAATAAATTGGGAATTACATAAAACAAATAACTCACAACACAAAAACACAATATTTGTGTTGGATAAATCTTTCCAATTCAACTTAAAAAAGCTGGTTTTTTTAAAAAACTCTCCAAATTATAGTGATAGATTTTTATAGCTCTTCTAATCCGACAAAATATAAAAAATTCGAAACTCACCCCCTATCTTAATCTTTTGCATAAAAAAATACCCCTTTTAAATATAAAATTATGTATAATATCAATCTATATTAATACGAACCAAACAGATATATTTTAAAAATTCAATTTTAGAATAGTAATTTTTAAGAAAAAAATTACTAATGAATTAACACCCATAATATAATTATTATTTTTAATTAATTCATATCTGCAAATTTACGAGTGTGGTGAATACCAAGTTTAATTATTTATGTTTTTACATGGTAAGCATGTTGTCTATAAGTACACAAAAAAGTGAAAACAAAAATAAATTATAACTCCTTACAAGTTGGAGCAAATCACAAGTGGTCAATCCCGTGGTCAACGCAAGGAAAAAAAAAAAAAAAAAGCTCTTTGCCCTTCTAGTTCACTGATCACTATAATTACAATTATTAATTAATTAAAATGAGCCAATGGTACTTAGCACAGTTAGTCAAAATCTTAATTATTGATATCCAAAATTTCAAATTTTAGCTCATCTCATTTTTTTTAAAAATAAACAAACCAATTAGCTTGTTCTATAATTACGATAATTACATATGCGTCTCACACATACTTATCCTTCGATACCGTCGAAATTTATTAATAATGTTTTAAAAATTCAAACTAGGTGATATTTGATAGTGATTGTAATTTTTTTTTTTCCTTTGGTGTAAATTTTTTTAACTTGTTTTATTAAGTTTTTTTTTCACTTATAATCAGATAGAAGTTTTTAAAACCCTAGCATGCAAAGAGTGTAAGATGTACAGTTTATTTCGAGTGTATAAATTAAATAGCAATTTTCTTTTATTTCTCCATGGTTATTATTTATGCTTGTCACAGATTTTATATTATCTCACTATCTTTGTTTTTTTAATACAATGACATAATCTCACTATCCTATTCACATGCATCTTGTGCTATTAAGCCCAGGTCCCCTCAAATATAGGCCATTTTGAATAAAACTTTCATATTTCTTTTTTCTATTGACACTTTTAATTTTTATTGTTTTTTAACAAATTAAAGTAATCTTTTTAGTTAAGTTACAAATTATATTTAATTTCATAGCTCTATCAACTATTTAGCTATTAACTAATTAAATTTACTTTGGTAATGAGTTATTAAAATCATTAAAGTGCTAGGATAGCAGATAGCACCAATAAAATCCTAGATTTATTTAATTAAAATTACTCAATTCAAAAAGTCAAAGATTAAGAGAATTTTAATATTATTATTATAATAATAATAAAAGAAAGTTAATGAGTCATTTCAAATTGGAAAATAGTTCAATTTTGCCTAGAGAGAAGGAGAGAGAGGAAAAAAAAGAAACAAAAATTTGGTGGGAACAGTCTCTAACTTGAGACTGTGTAACGCACTGTTTATTACGTGGAGTTTACAAATTTATTAAATAATGGATTGGACGGTTCTGACTTTTGAAGCCATTCCTAAGGTTTTAGCATGCTACTCATTTCGTTCATTTTTTTTAGCAATAAATTCATGTGAAAATGTGAAGTTGCTAGACTTCAAACTTGAAATCTTGAATATCGACTGTTAGGTTTTTGGAAAAACTTCAAATACCACCCCTGTGGTTTCACATTCCCTCACTTTAGTATCCTGTGATTTAAAATATATTAATTTAGTGTCATGTGGTTTCATTTTTAATCTTTTTATTATCGATTCCACTTATTTTTTTGTTAAATTAATAATAAAGTTAAAACCAAAGGATACTAAAGTGAATATTCAATAAACTTATATAGGGTATCTAAAGCATTTTGTATATAATATAATAAAATATTAACGAAAAAACTGACAAAAAAATAAAAATGAAACCACATGACACTAACTTGATACATTTTAAACCACAGAATACTAAAATGAGAAATTATGAAACTATATAGATAGTATTTAAAATTTATCTAAAATTTTTTGTCACTTGCGCTAGAATATATCAGTCAAGGACTAAGGAGTAGCTTTAAAGCACAAAAAACCATGTCATGTGCACACACCCTGTATCCAGTTTCAAGGTGGAGTAGCTTTAAAGCCTATAAGATCATGTCATGTACACACCCTGTATCCAGTGTCTAGATGCAGGGTACTCCAGGAAATTTGTTCACTACATGCCAACTTGAGCCCATACTTTCTCTTTACTCATCCTATCCTCTATCTCTTCCCCCCCATCCAACAAGAGAAAAGCTATTTAACTGTTTCCTCATTTAAGAAAAAGAGACTGATCGTTCCTAGAACAAGTGACAAAAAATTTGATGATTGATATTCGAGTTCCTAAGTTCGAATCCTAGTTGATTCACATTTTCAGCTAAATTTATTTTTAAATAAAATAAACGAAGCAGGTAGCGTGCTACCTATCTCTTTCAAAAAAAAAAAAAAAAAAGAGACATCAAAATATTATGTGTGGGGGCCAACTTTATTAGAGAATTATTTGGATTTAGATGAGTGTTACAAAGACCTAGCAGTGGGTTATAAACAAGCACTTGACTTAAAGAGAGACAAAAATTACTGATTAATTATGAAGATTCTTTCTGTCCTTTAGGTTTTGTCTCAATTTAATCCATGCATATATATATATATATATTTTGTATAAGTTACGTAATTAGTAATTGTTGAGAAGAGAAATGATAAATCTTTCCTAAGAGTATGTTACTAATTAATTTATAACCGAGTGAAAAGAGTAAGAAATATATATATATATATATATATATATATATATATATATAGAGAGAGAGAGAGAGAGAGAGAGAGAGAGAGAGAGAGAGTTGTGCTGGTATGCTTATGGAAGCACGGAGGCCTCCATGCTTCCAAGTCGTTTTTGATGTTGGGACTTTCGAATCGACGATCGGCTCCGTTAGATTTGATCTAGAGTATTTGAAGTACCTAGAAAATAAATTTTGCGATTTTTCGATATCATTTGCCTAGTGATCGAAGGGGCTCAAAACCAATAATTTTAACAGTCGTGGTGAGCCGGTTGTAAGTTTAATAGTGTAGAAATATCCAAATCACGTGAAATTTTAATAGAAATTTCTTTGTACTATATAAAATAAGATCAATATCTTCGATCTAAATTTTTAATGTCATATCATCACATTTTGTGAAATTTTTATTTTCAGCCGTTGATTTTGAACCCCTTCGATCACTAGGCAAATGATATCGAAAAATCGCAAAATTTATTTTCTAGGTACTTCAAATACTCTAGATCAAGTCTAACGGAGCCGATCGTTGATTCGAAAATCTCAACATCGAAAACAAATTGGAAGCACAGAGACCTCCGTGTTTCCATAAGCATACTAGCCGCACTCTCTATATATATATATATATATATATATATATATATATATATATATAGTTGAGCTCGAATGCTCTCAAAAGCACCAACCTTTGGTCTTTTGAGTTTCTAGTCCTTGGATCTACTCCTTGAATATTAATAATTTTTTGATCAAATACTATTTCACCTACCACCACTTACCACCATTATCTTAACCCTACATCTTTCCATCCAATAGCTAAAAACTCAAAAGCATAAACCTCTTGGTACTTTTAAGAATATTCTAGCTCATCTCTCTCTCTCTATATATATATATATGTATATATATATATATGTATGTATACCTTTTTATCATTTTCTCTTGTTGTTTGTCCTTGGACTGCATGTCCCTCCAGAAATGTCGAAGACCTATAAATAACTTGGATAAAAGTTCAGTGGGAACTCTCTAATGAATTTGTAATCAGAGATTACTTGAGGAGGCTTCCTTGGGAAGCTCACTATAAAGTTTTTTGGGTAAACTTCAAATGCCAACCCCGTGGTTGGTTTTGCACTTTTTCACTTAAATACTCTCTGGTTTAAAGTGTATCAAGTTAGCGTCATGTGATTTCATGTTTATCTTTCGTTAGATTCTTCGTTAATATTTCGTTAAATTATATACAAAAAACTTCAGATACTCCACCTAACTTTATCAAATATTCACTTTAGTATCATTTAGTTTTAACTTTGTCACTGATTTAACGAAAAAAATTAACGAAATCGATAATTAAAAGATAAAAATGAAACCACAGAACACAAAATTGATACACTTTAACCACAAGGCACTAAAGTGAGAAAATGTGAAACCACAAGGATGATTTTTGAAGTTTTTTCTTTTTTTTTTTTTTTTAACGTATAGTTATTTATAACCCAAGAAGTCGGGGGTTTAAGCCCCATTTTTCAAACACGCACACGAGTGTTTGGGGCTAAATAGTTTATTGAAATAGGTAAAAAATTTATAGTGTTTTTTTTTTTAAAAAAAAGTTAATATTTTCTTAAAATTTGAATATTCATTGGATTTTACAAACTCTACCCTACAAAATGGATCGGACCGGGCCACTATTATCGGGTCATAAATGTCCGAGACCGACCCTAAACTCATGGCCAAGTCCAAGGCTTGTATTGGGCCCAATTTCAGCCCATTTTGCAGTGGCCCAACAAGAGAGAGATGAACCGAGAAAGGCCCCGTTGTCCCACAAAACGGAACGGAAAAGGCCAGAGCCCAAAACCCGTTCGGCGCTTCCCCTTCGGATTGGTGAAAATTGTATGGAGACCCCCTCGACTAAGGCCGTTTCCGAAATAGACCTATGAACTTTATTTTAATCAAAAAGTTAAAAGTATTAAAGGCTTTATTAGTTATCAGTCCTTACTTATATTAAGTTTGATAAAATTCACAATTTGTTTGACCAAAATTAATAGATTTAAAAAATAAAAAAAATAAATATAGGGAGAAATTCAGATATGCCTATAATTGAGGGCTCTCCTTGCAATTTTACCCCCTGGAAAACGAAACGAAACAAGGAGAGAGATCCAAAAACCCAAAACCACCTAAAACACACGCGCGCGCGCACGCGAAGCGCTCTCTTCGCCCCCCTCTCCTCTCCTCTCCTCTCTCTCTCTTCCTCCTCCTCCCACGGCGATGCTCTCAGGGGGCTCGGGGCACAGCAATGGCTACTCCGGCTATGGGCGGCGGAGGCCGAGGCTCGGCTCGAGAAGGGCGAGGGACCACCGCCGCGGCGGCGGCGGCGGCGGACCCTTTAGGGTTTGCTCGTACGAGCCCTCCTCCTCGAGCGTCTCCACCGCGTCGTATACCGATGGGGATAGGGTTGCGGAGTCGCAGTGGGGGGAGTACGATCGCGCCTACTTCCAATCGTACTCGCATGTCGCGATCCATGAGGAGATGATCAAGGTATGATCCTAAGCATCGTCTTATTACTCGGGTTTTAAAGTTTCTAAGATGGATTTGATAGTGTGAATGTGTCATAGGATCGGTTAGTGTCATATTCCCCCTGTTGTGTCATGATCTACCATGAATGAAGCAGAAACTATGTAGAAACTACTGAGTGCAACGGCAACATGAGTAACTCCTTTATAATTGGCAGGATCATGTGCGGACGGATACGTACAGGGCAGCGATCATGCGTCATCAGAATTTTATTGCAGGCAAAGTAATATTATCTGCACCATCTGTAAAGTTTTAGTGTAAAAGTGATGAATGCATAGAGGTATTGCATTGGTTATTCTTGATCTCAGTGCGGTAAATTTCAATGGTAGGTTGTCATGGATGTTGGCTGTGGAACAGGCATCCTCTCTATATTCTGTGCTCAAGCCGGTGCTAGGCGGGTAAGGCATAACCTGCACTCGTGTTCCCTAAATTCGTAAAGAGCATCAGTGTTCGAAGTAACTAACGGCAATTGTACATGTGGTTCTTAGATATAAGTAATGTGTGGACTGTTTTAACCCAAAATCCTAGTGATACTGGCATTTCAGTTATATGAATTTTTCTAATCACAAAAATGATGGTATACTTGTAGTTAACCCAAAGTTATCATTAGGCTGACCGCTGAAGTTTCCATTGAACTGTATTCCTGATATAACCATGAATGACTAGATGTGTTTGTGGATGTTGCATATGGAAATTTATAATGATACTTGCAATTCAGCCTCCCTTTGTGTGCAATTATATTGTGCCATTCTTTTGCATTGTGGGATTTGATTATTTTGCCAGTTTCTATAGCTCCTATTTCGGAAAATGTGTCTTTATTTCAATATTGCTACCTTTTATCAGCAGGATTTATCCTCCTTTCTAATTACTCAATCTTTTAGGTATATGCAATAGAAGCCAGTGAGATTGCTGTACAGGTATATTCTTGTTTTTGCAATGATACTTTTGGCTGTTGCTTTTTTGCTTCTTAATGTTCTTTTTGTTGATTATTCTTTTGCTTTGTGTTGCTTCATTTTGTTGATTATTCTTTTGTTAGATTAATGACTATAAATATACTGTTCACTTTGCTTAGGAACTGTCCTAGACTGATCACTCTATCTGATTACAGTATATTTGTGTTCTAAAAGATCTTTGATCATGATATCTTTGTTGCAAAGTTTTGACAGTTGCATTCAAAGTAGCAAATAATATTTTGAGCTCCTTGGCTCGGCAAAAATTTCACTTGCAATTCTTCTTTTTCGTTACTGGAAAAGCATGGGAGCAGCTTCGATTCATTATCTATCGTCAACTGTCAACTAACCTTTTTAATGGGTATACATATATTACTTTCCTTTTCCATGATTCTTTGTGCATTTTAATGGGAAAGAATTAGTTTACCTCTTTATGACTGCTTATTAAGACTCTTAATCACCTGACAAATAGTTCCAGCAGTATCCTCCTTTCTCGCTAATTCTGATTTCTGACATTTGCACGTTATGTTTATTTTAGGTCTTAAATATTGAAGAGCTGTTGAAAATAAAGAATGTTTTGGTTTTATTTATTTATTTATTTATTTTCTAATTCAGGCTAATGAAGTTGTGAAAGAAAATGGTCTATCTGACAGGGTCATCGTACTCCATGGACGAGTGGAGGTAACGCTTTGCCGTACCTTTCTCCATGCTTTATTCATGAATGAAATATGTTTTATTATTGTGTTTTTAACAGTTCTGCTTTAATTCAAACCTTTGTATCTTTCCAAGGAGTCTTATTGTGCTGAACTGTATAGCATATTTTTGAAAGTATTATTATATCTATTTTATGACATTTTCTTTTGCAAATTTTGAATTCCCAGTTAGCTAAGGGAGTAAGATTTCAAGGGCCAATGAGCTTTTTGTTCAAACCTTTGTATCTACTCTGAGACAGATGATATCATAGTGGTCTTTGATTTTAACTCTTTCTGTGGAGTCTGCTATTTAAATCATTTCCAACTTCTGTTAATTACTTAAATTGACAAATGCAGGATGTTGAAATTGAGGAGAAGGTGGATGTTATAATTTCTGAATGGATGGGTTATATGCTTCTTTATGAGGTGCGTATACTGATATTATAAATATCTTTACAGTTCATTGCAATCTCCCTTTGTAGGTTTCTCATGGTACAGTTTCTTTTCAGAGTATGCTTGGGAGTGTTATATTTGCCAGGGATAAGTGGCTTAAGCCTGGGGGACTTATCCTGCCTTCTCATGCCACAGTAAGATTTCAGTTCAGCATTATGGCTTCAACAATTTTCTTGTACTAACTTATTGTTCTTTTCACTGAAATGTAGTGTCTTCTTTTACTATAATAATGGGTAATAGATGATCATATGTGGTCGCCGTCAGCAAGAGATGGCTCTTTATGCAAATTTTTTTTATTTAATCAGATTAATTTAATATCACTATATTTCAGATTGTTTGTCAAATTCATGTGAGATTTTCTCTTTGTTCTGCAGCTATACATGGCGCCGATCACCAATACTGAGAGGTATCAAGATAGTATTGATTTCTGGCGTGATGTCTATGGGATCAATAGTAAGTGAACAGTTATAGGTACTATTGATTGATAGATAGCTTCAGCTTTGTATGACAATTATGTGGTTGTTGCAATGCTCATCTATTAGATGATGGTTCGTGATCAGAGTTCTAATTATGAGATTGAAGGTTTATTATGATTTATGAAGTTGAAAGCATGTAACTATGATTAGGACTACTGGCACCCAGAATAGATAGTCTAATTAGGCCAATATGCAGATCAATTGGTCGTATTGAAATAACACCTTTTCTCTAAATGAATGCAGTGTCTGCACTATTGCCACTTGCAAAGCAGTGTTCATTTGAAGAGCCCATGATTGAAACAGTTAGTGGAGAGAATGTTTTAACATGGCCATTTGTGGTAAGTCCTTCATATGCTACTTTGCTACTTATAGCTCATCGTACGGTCAACTTCTTTTAATTCTTGTCTCTTAGCATCAAGATTTTATTATCATTCCCTCTCTCTCAGAAAACAAAGAAAGAAGTTCTGTCCGATAATCTGTTTGCCAAGCCATTATCCATTTAATATTTGAAACTTCCTGTCAAATTTGCATCTGCCAGTTCATTCTGACTTTTGAAAATTAAAATTTTCTACTCATGTTCATGTGTGGACAATATTCTTGATGCACATTTTTTAGTAAATAATTACTGAATCATTTACTAGGTTTTATTGTTCATTGTGTGTTAGATTGATTCAGTATGAGTTATTATTGCACCACAAAGCATTTCAGATAGCAGTAAAGAGTGAAATGCTTAAAATAGAAAGCCAACACCAAGTTGGTTATATAATCAGCAAGCAGATGTATGGAGATATTCATAATGCATTTTAGTACTTAGATATATACGGTGTATTAGAATCAGCTAGAGCCTAGTTGATGTATATACACATTTGAATAAGCTATTATTGCCCGCATCAAGATGTAAATGTTTTTAACTTCACGAGTATTTTTTTTTTTCACTTTATGCCATTGATGGATGGGAATGGCACAACGGACCTAGGTAAATAAATTGGTTTTCTGAGAGCTCATGGTAACTAAAGAAAAGCTGCAATATAGATATTCCAATTATTCTGGAAAAATGCCACTATACTGTTCTTTATGAGGCTTATTTCCCTCCATAACACCTGACTAGCACTGTTATTATTTGTTTAATTTTCAATCTGGATTTTGTTAGTAGATGAA
Source organism: Ananas comosus (assembly GCF_001540865.1). Lineage (NCBI taxonomy): Eukaryota > Viridiplantae > Streptophyta > Magnoliopsida > Poales > Bromeliaceae > Ananas > Ananas comosus. The sequence continues at coordinate 2,105,616 of NC_033645.1, forward strand.
ATTTAGTTGTAGATGCTTTAAAACATATATGTGGAAACCAAAAATAGTGATTGGAATAGTACTTTAACCATGACCATCAGTATCTTAAATTCACTGGTAACACTTACAATGAGTAAATATGATGAGCTCGATCAGCATTATTCCTTGTCGATACTTTGTCATTTTGAAAGAATGTAGGAATCGAAAGAAAACAACATGGTCTTGCTGTCAGAAATGCCAATTTAGGTTAACTGTGATACTTAACTAAATACCATCCAAACTATATAGCTGTTTTATATATCTTTTACATTTTCATTGGTCGGTCTGTATATTCAGAAGTAATTCCATTGGTTGTTGTAAACAGATAAAATATGTTGATTGCTATACCGTCACAGCTCGGGAGCTTGAATCTGTCACTGCAAGATATAGATTTGCATCAATGATGCGAGGTAAACCTCTTTATGCAGAGCCACATGCCACATTTTAGTTTGGATTTGTACAAAATGTAATTTCTTTCCTCTTTACACGGAGCCACATGCCACATTTCAGTTTGGATTTGTACAAAACATGACTTATTTATGTGTCAATATCTTGTTAGACATTCTTAAGTTTTTTACATTTTGTTAATGAAATATGCATTCATTTGTTTTATAGTGAAATACGTAACAATGCCTGAGGCAAAATTTTGTGATCAAGTGCTTGCTTTCGATGACCCTTGTTCTGATGAAAAAGATCAAATTCACTGGAAATAGAAAGCTTACTCCTTCCCTCTTTTCTTCTTTTTTCTAAAGCTCCTCTCCATGGTTTTGGTTTTTGGTTCGACGTCGAGTTTAATGGGCCAGTGCTATATCCTTCCAACCACCATTCAAGTTCCCTTTCCGGCACCTCATCCTCCGATTTGTACTCACACGGTGCTTCTACGCAGAGGAAGAGACAATCTAGGTCTAGTGACACGATTGTGCTGTCAACGGCACCTGAGGATCCTCCGACACATTGGCAACAGGTATTTGAATTTTTACCTTTGCCCATTAAAATCTTAAAAGTAATGTCCACTATGTTGCCTGCTACAAAAACTAATGATGCTTTATTTCGCAGACCATCCTCTACTTTTATGATCCCATAGAGGTGAAGCAAGACCAAATAATAGAAGGCTCTATAACATTATCTCAGAGCAAGGAGAACCCTCGGTTTTTGAATATCCACCTCGAGTACTCGTAAGATTTGATTTTGGCCTTAATTGCTCATATGATTGTTGTTCGCATTCTTCTAACACAACTTTATGTTCTCGTCTCACTTTTTTCTGTTTCTCCTTTCGTGACCCTGTACTGCAGTTCGGGTGGTCGATCCTTCGTAAAAGAGTCCGTGATGCGGTGATTTACTTGGCAGTGACTGCTATACTTTTCACACCTGAAAGAGTTGAGCTGCCTCCGCGTGGATCATCGTCTGAAGATATCAGTGCCTTAAATTTTATGGCGTAATGAATGAGATTCTTTTTTCATGCTTTATTGAGAATCTTGAAAAAGAAGAGTTTTTAGCTTTCAACAAATTGAGCTCTGTTCTCCTGTAGGTCATTGGCTACATAGGCTTTCCTTTTTACCCTTTAGTTATTCATTTTTATCTTGCGCTATTTTTGTTTGGTTGGCTTGAATTAGAACATTCTTACGATAAATATTTTTTCGAATTTACAGTAATTTAATAGAGGGTTTTATATGAGCAATATATGAAGTTGTGAGGGTAATAATTGGAAAAAAGAAAAGAAAAGAAAAGAAAGGGTGTTGGGGTGTGATAGACAATGTCTAAACGGACCCGAGTCAATTGTATAGGTTTTTTTTTTTTTTTCGCCCTTTCTTCTTAGTCTCATATCTCCTTATCCCCGATTAAGTAGAAACTTTCAAAATGAAAGAAAAAAAATTTCTTCTTTATAATTAGGTGAAAATGTACAACTTAGAATTGGAAAATTTTGCTTCTCAAAGCTCACCAAAATTAAATCTGATTGAACAGTTAAAATTGAAGATAAATGGGAATGATTTTTGGAACTGAGAAGAAATTGAGTTGGTTCTGGTTTGGTCATTATTTTTTTTTTTTTGAGAAATAAAGGAGAAAAAAATTATAAAAATAATAATAATAATAATAATTTTTTTGAGAAATGGTTTGGTCGTTATTTTCATGACTACTCAATTCAAAATTAAATCCACACATACAAAAAAAAAGAAAAAAGAAAAAAGAAAAAAATCTGAACGTGCCAAAACTATGTAGTATGTAGTATACATATTTAAACATCTTGATCTAATTTCGCCAGATCTGAATCTAACGACTCTAGATTTAAGATATTTACGCTAACTCTTTTTATTTTTTAGTGATTAACATCAAGATTTTAAATTTTATTTAAAATATCGTTTTGCTTATTTCCTTTAATCTCTTTTACTTTTAATTTCTGTTTTTTGATTTTTCTGAAGGGGCACAATTATAAAATTTTTGTAATTTCTATTTGGGATTTCAGTTTCAGTTGTTGGGCTCGAGCTCGCCTTTGTAAAACACAAACCCGACCCGTTCGCCGTTATTGACACGAACCCGACCTTTTTCCACCTCACGATATAAACCCTTGCACCTCCCCTCTCACAGAGCGCTAGGGTTTTTCGAGACGTCATCGACCCCGCTTTCTTTCGGCGCTTCCCTGTACAACCCTCTACTCGAACTCATTCGAACTCATTGTAAGGGTTTAATTGCAATTTCGTACATAGATTTGTCTCTTAGATCCCCTCTTTTTTGTCTTTTTCGTTCAAATTTTTGATTTTAACTCCATTTTAGAGGTTCCCTGTGCTCAATTTCATCAATTTGCATATAATTTTTGGTTCAGCTGTTAATTGTGCACGATTTTGTCGTTCGATTGCTAGCTATTTAGCTAGATTTTGATTGTTTATAGGTATTGTTGTTATTATTGTTTTATCGTTTTGAATATGATGTATTTTGCATTAGATGGCGTGCTTGGAATCTGATGCCTCGGAAGGCGAAGTTGAGAGTGAAGGTTGTGCAAAAAAGCAACCTTTTTTTAGGGATATAAGGCGCTACAGCTGTGAATTTTGTGGGATTATTAGGTCGAAGAAGTCTCTCATCCGATCCCACATCCTCGCGCATCACAAGGTATAATAAGTATCTTTGATGTATGTTGTACTTTGTTACTACTGAATCTAATGTTTCATTAATAAATTATTTAGTGATTTATTGGTTATTTGAATATTACTAATGGAGTTTGATTAAACAATGGGGTGAGATGCATCATCTTTCCTAGTTTTCATAGCAATGCATAAATGCTTATATTATTAGTTAAATCATCTTGCATTCCGACAATCTAGTGTGGACAAATTATATTATTTTACAATGGAAATGAAACAGCTGCATCTAAGAGGATTTAACTAATATGATTTTGGTGTCAAAATGTTAAATTAATGGACTCTGTATATTTTCTCACGTGCCCTGTATCTATGTTTATCCATATCGAAGGAAAATGTGATTGCTGATTTTTCAAGTTTCTGTTCTTTATGTATTTAAGGATGAATATAAGGGTTCACAAATATGCGAGGACAGCGAGGAAAATATGGCGAGAAAGGACGTTTCTCGTTCTTGTGAGGAATGTGGCGCAAGTTTCCAGAAACCAGCTCATCTAAAACAACATATGCAAAGCCATTCCCTTGAGGTATCAACTGCTGTCTGGTTGAGTTTTTTTTGCAATAAAGTTATTTCGTTGTATATCATCTCCTATCTTTCCGAGAACCTTGGGAGTGGACAATTAAACGAGGAGTTTCAGTTCAGTAATTATTAATGGAATACAGGGTAACATGAGTGCTTTGTTCACTAACGAGAGGTGTAATCATTTGGGTGTAATTAACATAAGATGAATCAGTTGCTGATTGAAATATATGCATAGCAATTTCTTGTTGTCATGGTGCACAATAATATGATTTATGTAGTTTTTCAAGAATTTGGGATGTTTCGCCCTTCATCTTATGTGTATATGCTACATTGCTATTTGCTGTTTTATGTAGATATATTGTGCACAATTCTGGTTACATCATCTTATCAATATGGTAGTTGCATTTTTCTTCCATAGCACACTCGGTGATCTCAGGTATCCAATTGTATGATCTTGTAGTCAGAGAAATATAGAAGGCATTCAAGCATACCCACTACTTATTATCAGAAAGCTGAATAGAAAGTGGTTTTGCAGGCTTTAAATGTTAAAACATTTATAATGTTGATGACCTCGATATTGCGTGAAGCATTGGATCCCATCTAAAGAACTCCAAAATGTGACGAGGCGCCAAATTTCATCTTGAATGGACTAGTAACAGGATGGGATAACCTCCTGTGAAGCTCCATCAAGAGGCCTCCATCACGCGCTTTGTGTAAGGTTTGCTTCTGATCGTGCTAAATATTTATTTTCGTGTTGTATCAATTGGATCGTTGCAATGCTATTTTTCCATAATCAGTAATGTTTTTGGTTATAGTTATGGAAATGTTTTACGCTAGGGAAGTCGTATCTTATATTTCTTGATTTATAGGAATTTTTTTTTGGCTTATTTGCATTATGATGTTCAGGTTTATTAATTTAAGTTTGTGATTGTTTTATATACGTCGAGTCTGATTGGTTATCTTCCGAATATTTTAGAGGCCCTTCTCTTGCCCGGTCGAAGACTGCCGCCAAAGCTACAGAAGGAAGGACCATTTGACCCGGCATTTGCATACACATGAGGGAAAACTATTTGCATGCACTATTGAAGGTTGTGATCGTAGGTTTAATATTAAAGCTAACATGCAGAGACATGTGAAAGAACGACATGAAGATGGGTCTCCATGTGAAAACAAGAAGCAGTATGCTTGCAAGGAATGTGGGAAGACTTTCAAGTATGCTTCAAAGTTGAGGAAGCATGAGGACTCACATGGTAAGTCACTTTAGTTAACCGAATTGCCTTTGTTGGGTGCAATAAACCTAGATTACTTTGTTTTCTTTATTTCATTTCCTCTCCCTTATTTTATAGCCATGGTCTTTAGTGCCTATTTGCCCTGGCTTCTGGAACAGTTTCTACAATGGAAAAGGTGGAGAATTTCAAAAGCCAAAGGTTATGGCTCCTGAAGTCTGGAGCTTTCTGTGGTCAGATGTTCAAATGAGCTTTTGGGCCCTATCAACAGATATTTAACTTGAATTTCCTTCATCTGTAGCCTATAGAGTAGGTTGTAGTGAATAATCTATAGGTGCTTCTTTGAAAAGCTTTGCTGCTCCAAATAGCACTTTTGTTAAAGGTCCAACAGGCCTAATAGGCCTATAATCTCCACCTTAGTGCCATCCAAATATATGCTTCTCAATCTTGTAGCTTTCCAATCTTCTCTATACTATTATTTGCCAAATGTCTTTATCTGTTGTTTAGTGATCTATAAGCTGACAAGTGCTGTTGGTGTTTACTGTTTTCCCAGCTAGTTTCCTAGAAATTAGCTATAAGCCCATGAATTCCCACCGTTCCTGCACAACTTTAGTATCTTTTTGCATATCAATTACTTCTTGTTTCTTATTTGCAGATGTTTCCATCTTTCTTTTCTGTTTTCATTACCCTAATTAAATGGTAGTCAGTAGTTTTGCTTCCATCTTTTTTGTTTCGTATACTGTTAATTGTCATTCAACAGTTAAATTGGATTGCGTGGAGGTTGTTTGTTGTGAGCCTGGTTGTTTCAAGACGTTCACAAATGCTGAATGTCTTAAAGCTCATGTTCAATTTTGTCACCAACATACCCAGTGTGAGATTTGTGGGACTAAACAAATGAAGAGAAACATAAAGCGGCACAAGCGCAAGCATGAAGGAGTCATCGTCGCTGAGAGGGTTCAGTGCAGTTTCAAAGATTGCCACCTCTCATTTTCAAATGTAAGATTCCACAGCACTAAATGAACATGAAAAATCTAATATAACATAAGAGCTCTGTTATGCTTTTGTGGTTTTATTTTGTTTCTTTTATCAAGTGGTAAATTTTATGTATTTGTGCATATCCTCTCTAATATATGGTCAAGATTTTGAATTACTATTTGTAGACTGCTGTTTTTTTATTCTCTTCTGTCTTCCCTTCAATTGCAGAGGTCAAACCTAAATAAGCATATTAAGGCGTGCCATGAACAACTTAAGCCATTTGTCTGTCGATTGTCTGGGTGCGGTCAGAAGTTCCCCTACAGGCATGTTAGGGACAATCATGAAAAGTCTGGAAGTCATGTTTATTTACAAGTAAGCTCATACAAGCTTCTTAAATATGCATAGCATGGATAATGTTATGATTTATGAAGCTACTTGGACCAATTGATAAAGATTGTTCAGCATGTCTTAGTAAAGATGATCTTGATATCTATAGCATATTTCAAAATGAACTTGCATTCCAATTCTAGGGGCCTGTTTGGCCTGATGGAGCTTTTACAGTGGTGTGGTTTAAACTGAACTGTTTAGAAAAGCCCTAACTGCTTTTTCTTCCCGAAACCCACGGAATAGCTTCCGCTACAGCAAAAGTGGAGGTTTTTAATTGGCTTCTCGGCATTGGGCTAAGAAGCCCATTCCAGCTATTGTGCTGCAGTAAGAGCATGTGAGCATTTCATTCGCCAAATCTCTTATTATTACTTAAAGTTGTCCAAGAAGCTAAGTCAAAAGGCAGTTCGGCCTATATTGTCGATTAAAACAAAACATAATACTCTTCTTTATTTGTAGGGTGACTTTTTGGAAGTTGACGAGCAGTCGCAATCACGGTGTAAGGGCGGGCGGAAGAGGAAAACGTTGTCCGTGGAGACACTCACACGGAAGAGGGTAGCTCCTCCTGGAGAAGCTTCTTGTCTCGACGATGGAACTGAGTACATGAGATGGTTGCTTTCTGGTGACACACAATGAGTCAATTACACCTTACGCTATAGAATATGTATAGTTTTCGTATATANATATATATATATATAATATGTAGTGTATCAATGTGGGACATGCAACATCCATCTGTGTCTAGTTTCATCTTGTGGCATTATCCCTGCATGTATTAGAAAGCTATATGCATATCAATTTTTGCGATAACACGTTATTTGTCTTTGCACAGCAATATTACACCGTTCAGAAAAAGTGAAGTTTTGAGGGGGCGCTTTGAAAGTTTTCTGTAGTTAAGGGGTCTCTGAACATTTCTATCATTAAAATAATTCATGCTCGTCTCCTTTGTATCTTCTGTTAAAAAACAACAATCATAAAAGTTGCATCACGTAATCTAAAACTTTTAGAAGCAATGTAGAAAAATACATAGGAACACTTGTGTGATATTGCTTGTACTAGTACAAAAGAAAATTAAAAAATTAGGATCTCCAAAGTTTTTTGTTAGGTATCGGCTTTTGCTCAAGTGCTTTTTCTACTTCCAATTGGGATTTAAGGCGTTGCATTATAGAAAAGTTAGTGGTAAGTTGCTTGTTTAAGGCTGTGGGCTTTAAATTGGAACACCAGAACAGCAACTTTTCAGAAGAGCTTTTTTTTAAAAAAAATAAAAAATTTTAACTCCCGTGCTTTACCTTTTGTGTTTGATAAAACGAACGTAGCAACAACTATGAATGCATCATACTATGAGGAGCAAACACAGGTGATAATCTTTTGGCTTTAACCGATCGTCCCTAAAGCAAGTGGTGGTTAGTATCCGAGATTCCAAGTTCGAATCCTAGTTGATTTACATCTCTAGCTAAATTTATTTCTAAATAAAATAAACGAAATGAATAGCGTGCTATCTATCTCTAAAAAAAAAAAAAATCATTGGGCTTATGGTAGAAGCAGGCCATTTTAGTTTTTATAGTGGTGGAATCTTTACCTATTTTTAAGAATCAATTTGTTGAATAAAAGATAAAGAACCACAGGTATCTATATCAAAAAAAATTAGAGTTCACCTGCTATACTATCTATATATCTATATAAATAGTGTTTAGTATCAACTTTTTCACCGTTGGATTAGTACTATGCCGTCTATCCCCACCAAACTGTAGATAACTACAGATCAAAAAAATTTTCACATGAACAATATATTTGATCTAAAATGTTAGTATTATATCACCAGTTTTTTTTAGATTTATTTGCAACTGCTGATTTTAACTTTTTTCATTACTGAACAAATAATATCAAAAAATTATGAAAATTAATTTTTAAATATTTTAAATTAAATCCAACAGAGCCGATCCTCGAATTAACCTATTGCCATCATCTATACCATCCAGTTACTTATATTATTGTATTATAGAATCTGCCGAAAGGATCATAATGCTATTGCAGGTAACAAGATCAGTCACCATCACCATATGAATCATGTGATGCGCTCAGTGTGCTTACTTTCTTTTTTTTTTTATTTCAGTTGAATCGATTGCGAATGGAAGGATAAGCTTCCACTTTATACCGCATGGAAATAATGTGCCTTTCAACAAAAGCAACATAATTGATCCTAGATTTCAAAGTGGAAGCACACTAGGGGAAAAAGTTGAATGACCCAAATCTTGGATTCTTGAGCTAAAAATCTTTTCTTTGAGGCAAAGATGACCTTGGTTCATCTTAGCAAAGGGAATCTACATTTACACTTATTAGTGCTTTTAAAAGTTTATTGGCAATTGATTTGGACTATTTAAGGTTCGCTTGTTGGTTGTTTGGATTGATCTAGAGTTATATAGTTGCAATTACAGAATAATCTTAATGCGTCACCCTTTCCGGGTCTTTTCGGTTTAGTTTTCGCATTTACTTTTTGTTAATGTAGTGGAAAATAGAAATAACATTTTGAAATCCAAAAAGAATGCGTTGCTAAGTTGTTTTAAGAGAGTTCGATGTATTTCATCCGAAATGGTTTTACGAGGTAGGTAATAGGTTTTCATACGTTGGATTTGAAATACAGGCCATGTCAAAAAAAAAAAAAAAATAGTGTAGTCGAATAAATAAATAAGATGACACCATACAGCACTACTAAATAAGCATAAATTTACTCTTAAAATTCTACTTGAAATTAATTATATTTTTCTTATTGGAACTTTTGAAGAACAAGACTAAACCCTATATAAAAGCATCCTAGAAAAGGGTCCTAACTTAATATTCTCTCGCAACAAAAGAAAAAGGAGTGTGTTTGTTGCTGCATATACCTAATGATCCTTTTTAAGTTCTAGCTCATTGCTTTGAACTAATAAAAGTTTTCAATGATTCCTCTCTCTCTCTCTCTCTCTCTCTCTTTTGTGGGCCTTATAAATAAAAGCATAATATGGGAGGAGAGGAAACCCAGGGGCGTGCCTCACTAAAGCAATCAAAGGCCTTTTTAGAGTGTTGGAGTTGAAGCAGTGTCCATCCAAAAACTGGGAGGAAAATTAAAATTTTAAAAAGAAGGTCACAGACTCACAGTAATTGATTCTTAATTTGCTGGGTCAAAGAGGGCATCAAACCCAACGCAAGCCCCTACCACATGCTCTGTTGGTTTTCGGGACTTGCATGGTTTGTCATGTTACAACTGCACCACATAGTGACAAAGTAATCTCCTCCCTAGAGAATAGAGATAGATGTAATAACATCTCAGTGTATTTTCATTTCACATAAAAGTGTAAATAATAATGTTTTCAACAATGTTTTAGTTAAAAATTATTATGTTCATAATTTAATCTTCATTATTTTGCATGGCTTGGTAGAGTCATTAAACACAAGTTGTATTACATAGTCAACGAATGATAACATGAACAGAATTAATATTATTGTGCATTTTAAAAAAAAAAAATACAACATAATCGCTACGTACCGTAGGTGGCAAATAATTTAAATGTTAGTATTCAAGATCTCAAGTTCGAAAGTTAATTGTAAAAGTTTGGTCCAATTTATTATTTTTGATGTTTGCATAATAGAAATAATTCTTTATAAAATACCAGCAACCATGATGTATAAGCAAATTCTCATTTGATCTTTGGCTAAGGTGGATACTTTGAAGGCCCAAAAGTTCATTGTGCATTTAGCTTTGTTATATTACGTTAATGCAGGGCTTATTAAGCTTCAAATTTAAATATTTAACACCCTCTTTCCGATTTACCACTACCTCTACTATAATTAATTACACTAACACTTATATTATATTCATCTTCAAAAAGGGTGAAAATGTGCTTTAACGTTTTTTTATTAGGCTACTATAGGGTTCAAAAAGTTATATTTAACTAAACTGAGATAAATAGAATAATAATTAATAAAATAATACCTACTGAAAACAAAGTATAGTACAATATATATAACATCTTGCTATCTTATAATCTATAGTTCTATACTTTATTATTCCATTATTATTTGTTAAAAAAAATATTATTTTCTTACCTAATTTAAAACATTTGTTCAGCAGCCGATCATTATGGTTGAACAAAAATAAAATTATAGAATAATTTAATACAATGTGCTAAACCACAAAGTGCTAAATTAAATTTTGTAAAAAACGTAGAGAACTTACCTGAACTGTGAACCATTTTTAGTGGACTACTCAACAATTTTTAATTTTATTTTTATTATGCAATTTTTTAGAAATTTGTTTGATTTGTGTACTGGTAAACAGTACTTAGACTTTACAATATAAATGTGTCGTTTATCTTTGCAGATTTTATTAATATACTTCATTCAAGTTTCGTCACTATAAATTTATTATATTAAATTTAAAGCCAAAATATCATTTACCGAATCAAATCAAACAAATCATAAGAATAGATAATATAAGAACTAGGCTAGAATACTATTAATAGCATCAAGTTATTAATGCTATTAAGTTTTCGATTTTTGAATGAAGCGATGTACGGTTAGAATTATGGTGGTCTCCAAAAATTGAATGGGTGGTTTGTTGAATAATATAATCTAACAGATGAAAATAGTCAAAAAAAAGTTGAGCTAACAACAGAAAACTTGATAGCATAAAGAGTTTGGTACTACCAATAGCATTATAACCGGACTCAATAATATAATTAAAATTATAAAAGATTAGATAATCTACTCAAAATAGCCTATATTAAATACATAAGTTTGGTGAGTTTTTTTTTTTTTTTCCTTAAATAAACTATAAAAGTCGACCACCCTTAAAAACGTTACGTTATATATATATATATATATATAGATATGTGTGTACGGAGGCACTTTTTTAATTAATTAACGACGCAGTACGCTCCAAGGTTGGATTGGAATGGATGATAGAAATGAAGAAAGAATATTTTGGGTAGCTGGCTAGCACTTAATTAATTAGCAGGTGTTGGGTCCGAAGCCGACGAAGCCGTTGGCGGCGTCGACGGTGATCTGGATGCCTTCCTGCTGCACGTTCCCCAAGATGGACACGCCGCCGTCGGCCGCCGCCGCGAAGGCGAAGCAGAAGGTGCCGCCGCCGTCCACGGGGATCAGGAAATTCCGCGCCGGCAGCGTCAGCACCGCCCCGCCCGCGCCCGCGTCGGCGAAGTAGAACGACACCGTCGGCACGCGCACGCTCTCGTACCCGCTCAGGTCGTAGCACGCGTCGAATATCGACACCCCGGGCGCGCGCGGGAGCTCCGGCGCGGCCGCCGCGAAGGCGTCGCGCAGCGCGGCGTAGGCGGCGCCGGGGAGGCGCGTCACCGCCGTGCCCGTGTCCATCACCACGCCGCCGCCCCCGTCCTCGCCGAGCCGGAACAGCTCGGCCAGGAGCGGCAGCCGCGCCCCGCCGACCCCGAGCCCCGCCACGCCCACGTAGTAGAAGCTCGGCGCCCGCGGGTTCCGCGCCAGCGGGACCCACACCGCCCCTACCGGCACCGCCGCGGTCCGGCCGAGCACCAGCGACCCGGTCGAGCCGGACGACCCCGACGCGCCGGACCGGGTCACGAGGCAGTAGCTGAAGGCGCCCCCCGCCGCGCCGCCGAGCTGCCCGACCAGCGACATCGGCCCCCACCCGAGGCCCAGCAGCCCGGCGGCGCCCACGAACAGCCCCCGGTTCCGCTGCCCGCACCCGATGGCCACGTCGCGCACCTCCGCCGACCCCCCGAAGGTCAGCGTCTCCAGCGCCAGCACGCCCCGCGTGTACGACCCGTCGCCGTACGTCACCTCGTACCGGCACCGCTCCTCCTCTCCCCCTCCTTCTCCTCCTCCGCCGCACCCCTCCGACGCCGAGGCGCCGCCGCCGCCCTTGTCGGAGCGGAGGATGCCGCAGATCGGAGAGTCGCAGGTGATGCCCGCGAAGGAGGACGACTCCGCCGGGTCGAACACCGGGTCCGACTGCGCGTAGCATTGCGCGCAGGGCTGGCACTGCACCTGCAGGTGCATATATAAAATATTAAAACACTCGTTCGCCCGTTGTTAATAACTAGCACGTACGTACGTCTCATTGTTTTACGTGTAGCTAGCTAGAATATTGAAAGGTGATCAGTGGTCAGACCCATATAACGTCGCTGCCGGAGTCGACGACGAGGTACTGGTCTTTGGGCGGGCTGCCGACGCCGACGCGGACGAAGTACTCGCCGCTGCCCTCGTCCAAGCCGGAGACCACCTCCGACCCGAAGTCGTCGACGTGGTAGTAGTACTCGGGCGATAGGCGGAGCGTAATGGATGCGGCGCGGGCCGAGTCGCGGCTCAAGAGGTCCGCGACGCGGTCGCGGTGCGAGGCGTAGCTGCGGCCGGAGACCGCGTCGCGGTGGAGGAGAGTTAGGGAGAGCTCGTGCTTGTTAGCAGTACCATTACGCGACGGTTTGCTGATGTTGTGAATATGGTGGTGGTGGTGGTGATGAGAGGGTTCAAACGCGATGTCGCGGAGGTTTACGCGGTGGTAGTCGATGGCCGGAGCGGTAAATGGCGCGGCGGAGAATAGGTGGAGTAGGAGAAAGAGTAGAGTGGTTGGTTTTGGTGGTGCCATTTTGATATGTTTCATTTTCTGTTCCGCTTGTTGGTGGTAAGTTCAGTGGAGAGTGAGAGGGAAGGGTGAATTTATTTGTGTTGTGCGCTTTGTTTACCGTGGACGGGGAGAGGAGTGGGCACTGCACCGCACACAATCTGTGTACGTACCGATGATTGTATTGGTTCTGGGTGAGGTTTTAAAAAAAGTGTAGCCGCCGTATATATATATATATATATAGAGCTAGGCTACTATACTATCGGTAGCACGGAGCGCTCCGTGCTACCAAGTTGTTTTCGATGATGCGGCTTCCAAATCGACGATCGGCTCCGTTAGACTTGATCTACACTATTGAAAGTATTTGGAAACTAAATTTCAAATTTTTTCGACATCATTTATTTATCAAACAAGTAGTCTAAAATTTGAACGGCTGAAAATAAAAATCTCATAAAAATTGATGATAAAAGATTTAAATTCAAGATCAGATATACTGATCTTATTCTAATAGTGAAAAGAATTTTCTATAAAATTTTCATCGCATTTGATTGTTTTACACCGTTAAACTCACAAACACACCACATCGGCCATTAAAATTGTCAATTTTGAGATCTTTTGATCACTAGTCAAATGATGTCGAAAAATTTGAAATTTAGTTTCAAATACTTTCAATATGTAGATCAAGTCTAACGGAGCCGATCGTCGATTTGGAAGCCGCATCATCGAAAACAACTTGGTAGCACGGAGCGCTCCGTGCTACCGATGCATAGTAGCCGGACTCTATATATACTTATATATATATATATATATATATATATATATATATATATATATATATATATATACACACTAAGTAGTGCTAACTCCATTTCTATATTATTTTTTTTTAGATATCCTCAAGGTTTTAATTTATGCAATTTTGGGCGAACTGTGTCCTCAGGAAATTTTGGATGGATTTCAGATTCGACTCTCGCTTTTTCCAGAATAAAAATGTGCTCCCGAACAGAAACAAATGGCCTTGCTAGGGAGTAAAAAAAAAAAGAAAAAAAAAGAAGAGAGGATGATGGGCGCGGTAGGTTTTTTCCATAGTGGGGTTTACAGTGATGTGCGTATTGCGTAATACTCGCGCATTTGAAGGAACTTTCGGCTTTTCTTCGTAATTTTTTTGTTGGACTCACTCTCTTTTATCTTTTATCTCTGGTATGCGCTGACTTTAATATGATTTTGGTTTTACTCTTTTTCTTTTTTTTTTTTGGGGGGGAGTAAAATGGGAGCAAGAGTGCAGTTGCTTGTCTCACTAGATCAGGTTAAATCTGATTGTGTTAAATGGAAATACTCGTCAGACCAATCAATTTTTTGATCTAAAAAAAAAATTTATACCTAATTTCTTTTAAACTATACCAAATAATCCTAACGTCTCTGCTCACTAGCAACAATAAGACGGCGCGAACGGTGAACAACACACCCCACGCATTGAATGTATGCCATAAAATGCCAGTTGAAGAAATTAAGTCCAAGGTTTCGTAAAACTAAGAGAGTTTGCGAGTTGAGACTACTGACCAGTGCAGATCTTATAGAAAAAAAAAAAAAAAATTTCAGAAATAACTTTCATAGAAAAATGCTATTCAATCTCTTGCCAACTAATAATATAAACTTTATTTTTAATTTTTTTGTGATCAAAATGGAAGGACCAGTAGACCACCACGCAAAATCCAACAAGGAAAAACTATTCTACTAGATATGGCTCCACCTGCGGATTATGTTATTTTTATTTTTATCTAACCTCTCCAGTAGCTTTTTAACTCTGGATTAGTATATCCCGGACCTATCACTTGTGAGCCTCTTCATCTCTACTCGAAAAGATAAGCACTCACACGTTTTAGTACTTTTAAATGTTCTTGTGACATAATTTAACCATGCACGGCATACGAGGCAATTCTTAGCATATTAATACCACATAAACATGCTCTAAGATACGGAGACAAATAATATATGGTACAATAAATAAAAGCATTAGCATCATTATCAGATACTAACTTCTTGTCATGCAACAACTCTTTTTTCTTATTTTTCTGTCTTGTTACCGTTTTAATGCAGGGCTTTTACGTTTAAATGTAACACAAGAACACTGTTATATGACATATCCACAATAATATTTTTGGAGTATATGAATTTTACCACTGCATATAACATAACATATTCTAATAATCCTATGCGATTAATAGATTGTAATATCCGAATATACAGCTTTTAAATATCAGAAAAGACAATACAAGTTTTGCACGTAGTAATTTTTACCAACCAGGAAAAATTCACTAAGATATTAAACCGTGAAAAAAATTTCAAACGTGTAAAGTAACAGTACTGAAATTCAAAGTTCTCAGCATATCCACAGCAATAATTCAAACATAAAAAACACATTCATGAACACAGCATAAAAAACACATTCACGAACTCGACGGCCGATGTAGCTCTATAGAAAAAGGATTATGAATTACAATCATCAGAACCACACTACGTTTTACTTCCAAAAATAACCTACGATACATGGTGAAAAGTGCTAAGGTTCTCAGATTGCCTAAAGAAATTAGCCTAGTTTCGACTGCTGAGTATCTCTGCTAGAGCTAACACAGGATAATTTATCACTACTAAAACTATTTTGCACCCTTAGTTGAGAGTCTCTGAGACACGAGCTAACGTAGAAAGGCATGTATCTTTTATATATATTATAATTAATGAACATTCTCATGCTTCTTAACATGACCACCTTTAAGCTTAATGAGTGCTCTAAGTTAGTTTAAAAGCAAGGCGGCAAAACCATGCTTACGTATAAATCTTAATAATTGAGGCGGCTTTTCCTTTGTTCTTTTTCCTGCACCTTTTCTCTAAGTGAGGAGTTCACTAGGTATAGTGACTATTATAAAATTGGATGTAGTTCAATTTAGTTGAGCAAAGAATTGCCATGCCTATTGTTAACAATTAATGTATTATTAATTCTAGAAGGTGCTTCAGTTCCCAAATACTATAATAAAGCATGCTTGTGTAAAGCCCATCAAACTCACTGGCCGCTACAACAAGCACAAAGAGTTTATACAAACTTTAATACTTCACAAGAAAATGAAAATTCGACTAACAATTTAGTTCTTGAAACTGGATCCTGATTTCACTCTGTTCTAAAAGAGTTTTGGATATTAAGAATTTATCCCTCGCCATTAGTTTTGCACAACAGTTAGGTCATTAGTTTTCCACAACAAGTAAGCTGTTTGATCAGTCCACAGCCACAAAGAATGCTACAATATCATCATTTACCATCTGGGCTAACTCAAAATATTGCCATGGAATTAAAGCAAACTCTAAGAGCTACTCTAAGTTGGCCCCTTTTTTCACCCAGATAGCGCTAACCAATGAATTTGATTGTTACGCTGGACAAACTTCAGTGACTATAATTTTAAAATTGAAGTTCACAGATGTAATTGTAATCAAGGTCTATTCAAGAACTAAATTTATACTTAACCCACAAAAGCAGTCATTAGAAAATATTGTGAACACCAACTACTCTAATTCTTCCTATTTTTTTGTTCTGTAACAACTAGAAAGTGATCATACTTTCATTCTAATGGAAACTTCCGTGTACCAGCTAAGTTAGTTGTATAATGAAGCAAAGCCTGATCATGCAGTATTGAATGAAGTGCTTTTCACCTGCCCAATTTACAAGCCACACTAAATAATCGAATATTCAAATTCACAAATGGGTGTGGAAAAAGAGTGCTTAATTTTTTAAGTCCCACATGCTCAGAAGATGAGTCAGATTAGCGATATATTAAAGACAGTGCTTACGATAAAAAGTACGAGTTAAGAAGCAAATCAAGAATACGACAAGAACATAATCTGGCGGGCTGAACAAATAATCAGTATTAAGTGGAGAAGCCACCAACATTAGAAAAAAAAAGTTAACGATTTTGTGGGTTGTGCACAAAGTTTTCAATTATTGACACATTAACAATCAGGAAAGCAGCTGCTATTTTAATCTTAAGTGTTCTTTCTTCGCTTTTGGGGTGTAATCGGGCGGACATGTGTCCCGTACCCAGCTACATGGTACCACACTAACAAAGATTTTGGTAAATATATGACCATCATAAGATTGATAATAAATATTTTGTATATAAGCATACTAACAGAAACCAATTCTGGTTATAGAAGAATATAACAGAAACTATGCATGAGAAAGATGGTCAAAATATAAGCTCTTCAAACTTGAATCCAATACAATGTCCAAATTAATGAGGTCTACTTACATTACAGTACTCTATCATTCATAGGAAGATCCAAAATGTGCATAATCTCGTAGATAAATTTGTTTGAAAATTATGTGCCCCAGTGTCCACATCACAATTCAGAATAAGTTATCAGGATTTAAACGAAATGATAATAATAATAAAAGCGCATGAAAAAATAGCTAACTTAAGTTTTTAACTGTGTATATACATATTATAAACAGATTATAGTATACAAACTCTGTAATCTGATCCATTTACAACAAATAACTCAAGCTTACAGTAAGATTATAACTAATGCAATAAATTATCACTACTATATATCCCATTTCCCCCCAAATTGAGTAGCCATTACTACAAACAAACAGTTCAAAATCAAAGAAAAAGGGAACAGTGAACAATCAACATCATTTCGATTCAACTACACTGAACGGTTTAAAACAAGCAGAGCATAGATCATCTATAGCACAATCCTACTACACCAATATCAAGGATCAAAACGTAAACAAAACAATAATGCAGCGAAAACGAAAAAAAGGAGTCGATTACTCACGGAGGAGTTAGGGTTTCGGTTTCTCTCTCGAAGCGGCGAAAAATCGAGGACGAGAGGCAACAAATGGGCTGTGTAGTAGTAACATGCCCGACCCAAGTAAGCCCAAGTACGGAGTTGGGCTGAGGCCAATGAATTCCACTCTAGACCGGACCAAGATGAAGGGCTTTGGTTTGGGCTCTAAATATGAGCCGAGCCTGGGCTCGTGTTTCGCTTAATTCAGGGCTATTTCTGATTATTTATTTATTTTTTTAATTATTTGATGAAGTACTTCTAAATAAGTTGATGTTTTTGAGTTTTTTTTTTTTTTTTCGTTTCTCCTCAACCAACAAGCTTATATATATCTATTGTATTCTTTATTTTATTTTTATTATTACTATTTGCGCTTCAGTTCGTGCACTAAGGAGCCGTTTGATTAGATGTAATTATAAATACAGTCTAGTTAGAGATATATGCAGTTAGAAATACAACAGTTATAACTATATGAATCCTATTTGGTTGAATGTAGTAGAAAGCGCTGCAAGTATAACTAATTTGTTTGGTTGCATGCAGTTGAGAAATTAATAATTTTTAAAATTTTATCATTTTATATATATGATGATAAGATTACCTCCAATGTAAATGTAAATAATAATAATAATAATAATTTTTGTTTAAAAAATATTTAGGAGGTAAGCATGCATTTTATTTAAAGTTACTCTCTTCAACTACTGCAGTTGGAACTGCGGTCAATTTGGGCGTAGTTCGAACTGCTGCAGTTGGGCCTATTACTACGGTTCCTACTGCAGCAATTGGAGTTAAATATATCAAACCAAACACCGAATTTATATTTACATGCAATTACAACTACAGTGAAATTGCAACTATATGTAACCAAATGGCCCCTAAGACTTGAAGCCGCACACTCAATCATCAAACTTATAACTTGTATGTGAACTGAATATGTGCAATTTATTAGACCCAGTCCTATAATAATTTCTCATTCTTGCTAGCTAAAGTGCAGGCACAGATCATTTGCTAGAGCTTCAAGGGGCTTTCGGAATAAGCTTAATTTATCCAAAAGCAGGCATAAAAAGCCAGAATAAAAGCAACTCACCTTATCACATGAAGGAAAAAGCCATAAAATCAGCAGCAACCTATGCATAGACTACGACTTAAACAATGGTGGAGATCATACAATGCACAGGGGGAAAGTGCTCATGCCACCATGGGTGTTCTTGAGGACCACTTTTTGGAAGAACCTTCTTTGAGCTTTTGAGCATGCAAATTAGTCAAATATGTGGAGAATAAAGTGTTGGTCCTGCTCTAAAACTTTGAACAATCATGGTTTTAGCACATTTTAGTTTTTTTATTTCTTTCAATAACATATTAATTTCCTACTCTATTGTGTAGGTGTCAGAATTTTCGACCTACAGTAAATTAGAAATGACATATATATGAGACCACAAACTAAAAATACAAAGCCATGCATGACTGAATTACTCTCGCATACTACTTAGACTTGCGTAACGAAATAGAAGCATAGAAAAATACAAAGCACACACGGTCGTCATACATAAAATTTTTATATTTTTAGTTTGAGAGAGAAAGATAATATGTTGTCCGCTTCGTTCATATTTAAGAAATAAACTCAGTTAAAAAACAAAGGAAGCTACTAAACTTCGAATTTGGATTTCAGGTATTAGTCATCAAGTTTTTAGCTAATTACACTAGGTACGATCGATGACGTAAAATTTTTGTTTTATAGATACAAAAGTTGTTTAAAACTAAACAGGTATCGAGTGATCCATAAATAAACGAAAGAAAACACACTGAATGAAAAGAGAAGAAGCAAACAAGGGTAATCAACTTATGATTACTTGTGGTGACCCACAGGGATGATATTACCGCGTAAGCTTCACCATATGACCGCACCTGAGTTGTAAAGCCTATCACACTAATATTTATTCAGTAATGATACCTAGTATTGAAGATGTTGTTATTAGCTTTTTAATCCAATCATCTCTTGCCACATTTTAGTCTTACATGTTGCTGAACACAGTACGTCGAACCATCCGACGCCATCCGGCCCTCCGATTTGCGTTGAGATTATCGCCCGCTGATCATATTCTTAAATAGGATACTGCTTGTTTATTTATTGAAAAATAAAAAAAGTATACTTGCTATATACAACCCATGCATCATTGCTCTGGTTAATGTGTCTACTAGCTTAAATAAACAAAATTCTAGAGCTCTAAGTGTTGATTACAACATAGTGTTTACCTACATTCTAGCCCCTATTTGTTTTCTTAAACTAATGATTATTTTAATCTTCATGGATGTACAGGACTAATTGACTAATAAACTTGAACTTCAACATTTAGTGTCACGCGACTCGGTCTCTTTTTAAGCTACAATGCTAGTAGAATTTGTTTAGAACCAAGTCATTTAACTATGACACTAAAATAGTTTGATAAAGAGGATTATTAATGGATCTGCTGCTGCATTGAAGTGGGGTAGCCCTAAAAAGTTACAAGTTACAACTAGTTACTTAGCCACATCAATTGGAATCTTAGCATTCTTCTTGAGAAGGAAAGGATAATTCACATACTTTAGTAGACCACCTTTAGAAAAAATAAAAGATATGCTTACCAATATTTTATTTATTATGGTGTTTTATTTGGTTGATTCCTAACACTTTGTTCCCTTAAGTTGTGTTCTTTGCTGCGTTAATCACGGTTATGTTGAGTACATGAATTATATAGATCTAATTTAACCCTCCATTTTGTGAAAGCTCTCTTATTTATTTTGTATGATCATGTAATCTACTGTAGCTTAGGAAATCAAATAAAACATGAACAATTTAAAAAAAAAATATTTTGTAACCAGTGATCATCACAGTTCCTAGCAATCTCTACCTGATTCGAACTCAAATCACAAATAGTTTCAAACCAGGCGCGCTCCAACCGACCCAACGTTCAAAAACTTTTTAAATACACTCGTGAGGTGAGGTCTACATGTGAACAAAGTAAAAGTGTAGTCACCTTCCCCCACTCCTACTCTATATAAGTAGTATTCACCAACAACATCTCCTCATCATCATCTCACAATCCCCCCTACGTTAAGGGAAAAACATAAACACCCACCCACACTATTCCACATTATATATATATATATACTCTCTTAAAATTCCCAAACCACTCACTACCCACAACCCAGAATGCAAAATCCCAGGTGGGTTTTTAATCTCATCCTTGTTTTTACATCTTTTAGTAGCCTCGTTCGATCTTCTTTTAGTAGCTCCCCAGTGTGTTCAACGCAAGATAGAGATGCGCTCCTTAGTTTTAAAGGGAGTATAGTGAAAGATACAACAGGGATTCTCTCTTCATGGAGTGGAGTTGATTGCTGTGATGGGGGTTGGGAGGGTGTGGATTGCAACCCAGCAACAGGGAGAGTCATTTCCCTGCAGCTACAGAGGCCACAGAATGGTGAAGCTGGTAGTGGTGTTTTCATGCAGGGGAGTCTCTCTCCTTCTTTGGGTAACCTCCAGTTTCTGGAGGTGATGGTTGTTAGTGGGATGAAGCAAATCAATGGCTTTATTCCTGGGAGTTTATCCAAGCTAACACATCTCACTCAGCTTTACCTTGAGGATAACATGCTTCAAGGGCCCATCCCTTCAAGTTTGGGTGAGTTGGTCTCCCTAAAAGCACTCTCACTTAGTGGGAATCAGCTTCAGGGACAGTTGCCTCCAAGTTTAGGGTCCATCTCTGGGCTGCTTCAGATAAATGTGGGGAAGAATCACTTGGTAGGTTCAGTTCCCTCTGCTTTTAAAGACCTCCATAGTTTGCAATCTCTTGATCTTAGTTACAATCTTTTCTCTGGGGGGATTCCTAGTTTTGTAGGGCAGTTGCAGAACCTGACCTTTTTAGACCTCTCACACAACCAGTTCTCAGGTGGTATGCCCCTTGCTCTGTGTAGTTTGAGTAATGTTTTGGATGTCTCATTGAGCCATAACAAGCTTGTAGGTGAAATCCCAACCCAAATTGGAAAACTTAGGTCTCTCAACACACTTGATCTTAGCAGTAACCTTCTTGGAGGAGCCATTCCAGAGTCATTTGGCTTGTTGCAGAAGCTGTGGTACCTCAACATCTCAAGAAATGAGCTCTCTGGTTCTCTTCCTAATGGGCTTGCTAATGGTTTACCTTCTCTTTTATCTGTTGACCTATCATACAATAAGCTTGAGATAGAAACCATGCCAGATTGGTTAAGAAGCAGAGATCTTAGAGATGTACACCTTGCTGGGTGTAACATTAAGGGAGCCCTGAAACCATTTACAAAACCAGGCTCATTAAACTCCATAGATTTATCTGATAATTATGTCACAGGAGGGATAAGTCAATTATTCACCAGCATGACAAGTTTGCAGGTGGTCAAGCTCTCTAACAACTTGTTAAGCTCTAGCATTTCGGAGATTTTCTTTCCGAATGGGCTCTCCTTTCTTGATCTCCACTCAAATCAGTTTTACGGGTCGATACCTGCTAGAATTAACAAGCTCAAGCTTTTACAGTTCCTGGATCTCTCAAGCAACAAAATCACAGGTGAGCTCCCTGAATTCGGCGAAGGAACGAGTTTGAAATGGCTTGATCTGTCCAGAAACGGAATCAATGGCCAAATACCAAGTTCAATTTCAAAGTTAAGCGAGCTACAAAGGCTCAATCTTTCGAGGAACCAACTCAAAGGAACAATCCCATCAAGTGTGGGTCTAATGGTGAGATTAGAATGGCTGGATTTGTCAAGCAATGGGGTGATAGGAAGAATACCAGATAGTTTCAAAGGGCTTGTGAACATAAAGCATGTGAGCTTGAGAAATAATAGGCTATGTGGGGAAATACCTCAACAAAAGCCCTTCAACATCTTTCCAGCAGCTGCTTATGCCCATAACCTGTGCCTTTGTGGCCAACCTCTGCCACCTTGTAGGAAAATATGATTGGTATTGAAGCACAAGTCAGCAAAAGGCTGGCTCAGAGCACAGAGTAATCAAAAGCAAGGAAGCAGGGATATAAAATAGTGGCACTCTTTTATGAGGACATTTCTCTTGTCTTTTGTTCTTTTGTCATTACAAATTGTTTGACTATTAAAAGCAAGCATTTGTACTTTGTTTGTATCAGTTAAAGAAAAAGAACTATGCATGATAAGATGGTTCACACCTGTTTTTTAATGCACACAATTACTGAGCTTTGTAGTGAAGTAAATGCAGTGTTTTATTGCTGCTGATTCTACCTCTTTCCAGACAAAAGATTTGGAGATTGAAGTAGACCAGCAACACCCATAGAACATGGGTAAGTAATTAACCAGTTGACCTTTAACTACATAATCCTAAGACAAATAATATAATTTTTCCTTTCTGGCATCTTACTCCACTTAATTGTCCTAAGACCTTTTAATGTCATCTAAGCAAGTAAAATTTTTCAAACATGTCAAATGAAGATCAACAATTAATTTCACAAAACCAACTATTATAGGAAGCAACTATGTAGTCTCACACATAAATACCTAATGGAACCACTGATTACACTTAAAATGTATCACTTACACAAGTCATTGTTAACTAAATAGCAGAAATAGCAGAGCCACATATCCACTTGCACATTAGGTCTAATAAGGAGATGAAGCAAGGAATTAAACTAAAGTAGAGCAATGAACATATTGCCATCAATTGCTATCATAAAATATATGCTAAAAGATGCAAATCCATGTGCTTTGCAAAATCAGTACCAACAATCTCATAATGACAAGAGCACAAAACCCTAAACAAAACTAGGAACTTCTTGAGGTAGTTCAAAATTTACAGGAGGAAATCATTAACAGCTGTATAGAAATCCTCATGAAAACCCATTTCACCCTAACACTATCAGATTTACTCTACTTCCTCCTCAGATTCTTTCTTGTCTGCTTCTTTCTTCTCAGCTTCTTTATCAGATTCCTCCTTGTCAGAGCCTTCTTTATCAGATTCTTCCTTCCCAGACACTTCATTCTCCTGCAAAATTAGATGATTTGCCTTAATGCCAAAATTCTAGCTACAATTACTTAAATAAATTATAAATAAAGTTTAGAAA
The DNA here is from genome assembly GCF_001540865.1 of Ananas comosus. NCBI lineage: Eukaryota > Viridiplantae > Streptophyta > Magnoliopsida > Poales > Bromeliaceae > Ananas > Ananas comosus. The sequence goes on from NC_033645.1 coordinate 2,129,384, forward strand.
CAACAAAAAGAAAAAAGAGATATCTTTTCCTACATCGGCATCCTCATTCTCTGCATTATCTTCCTTTACTGCTTTATCATACTCTGCTCGAAGCTCTTCTGCTTTGTCAACATAAGGCTTTTTCTCCTGTTGTCATACACATTGTGTGATTCAGAAAACGCATTGAACACTTAAAACAATAACAATATCATGTGACAGGGTATGGACACTCACCTCCTCTGTCATAGATTTCCACTTAGCCCCCCCTTCCTTAGCAACCTTTTTCACAAGAACCATAGAATACAATAAGAATCAACAGCTTTTGTAATTAAACAAATTAAATGAGGGGAAAAGGTGATAGCTTTTACCAAAGCACCACCCTTAGAACCAGGATTTGCTTCTTTATATGACTTCCTAAAGTCATCCCTGTAATTATCAAAGCACCAAAAGTAAATTAGCCTAAAGTAATGTAACTAGATAGCATTATCCATCCATAAAGATGCAAACTAAGAGAGTGGAGATGCTGTGATTTGTACATGAAGAGAAAGAAAGCAGTAGGTGGGCGCTTGGGCTTGTTCGGATTTTTCATTCTCTTCTCCTTCTTTCCCTTTCTCTCCTTCGGGCTCGATGAAGCCACTCTCTTCCTACAACCCATTCGAAACCACCATTACACTACATCAAAGTAGCAACACACATTAAACTCCATGGATTCAATTATATACTACAACAGCTTACTTCTCAGTGGACTTCTTAGGCTCGACAACCTTCTCAACCACTTGAGCCTCTGTTGAATCAGAGAAACAATGCATGAGAAAACCATTTGAGATCACAACGAGAAAAGGTGAATAGTAGTCGATTGATACCCAAACTCATCCTAATCTTGGAGTCGAGGCTGCAACTATGCATGTCGATGAGAACCACGGGGACGTCCTTGTTGCACCCTTCACTGCGACCAAAACACTAACACGTGGTGAGCGTAGAAGTTTGCGGAAACAAAACCCATTTGAAACGGAGGAGATTGTAGGGCACCATCTTGTGAAGGCGCTTCCATCTCTCGCGCGCTTCAACGTGCTCGTCTCTGCCTCCACCCTCTTCCGCGTCCTCGGGGAGAGAGAGAGAGAGAGAGAGAGAGAGAGAGAGAGAGAGAGAGGGGAAGTGAACAAACGGAAGGGGAACGGGGGCGTTTTTAAAATAAGGAGGGGGAAATGGCTCGAAACGTTTAAATTTGGCGCGCTAATTTGGGAGTTTGCAGGTGACTTAAAATTCGCGGGAAAAGTCGAATTCTAAAGGTGTTAATCCGAACGGGAGGCCTCCGCTTCATCCTGACCGCTGATTCGAGTAGGAATTGGACGGTGGAGATTTGTTGCGGTGTTCGTAAATGAGCGAAAGAGAGCGGGAAACGAGAGCGAGCGCGTGGGCCGAGAGGCGGGCTGCGTAATTATTCGGTGAGCCTGGTGTGCCACGTCATCTGTGGACCGGATTCAAGCCCTCGCATAAATGGTGAACGTTGAACATTCTTTGGGCCGGTAATTGCGCCCATGAAGAAACTATCCTAAAGGGCCGGGTGTCTTCTAATGGGCCTTATGTACATTAGGTGTTCACGTGGGCCAGCCTATGGGCCTGAATATTCCAGTTTACATGCGTTTAGGAGTGGCAATTCAGTTCGCCGTTCGCGGACCAGTTCATGTTCGGCTCGAAATGAGTTCGAGATCGAATCGCTCGTTTAGCAAATGAGTCGAATATGAGCTAAATTTTTCAGTTCGTTTAATAAACAAATGGAATATGAGCTGGAGTCAGCTCGCTTGTGTTCGGTTTGATAACCGTTCGAATATAATATATTTATATAATTTATACATATAAATAAATAATTATATATAAAAAATATAGACTTTTTAAATTTGGCTTTTAGCCCAATCTAAATATAAAAGCTCAATTCCATTATAAAATTGCCAATTTTTATGTAAAATTTCAACCGTTAGATTAATATTTAACAGGTAAATTCTCATAAATTTATATTTTATATATTCTGTTTTTAATTATTTTAATTTGTTGTTCGTGAATCAACTCGTATTCAGCTTATTTACTTCAACTTGTTAATAAACAATTAGAACACAAGGTGAATTTTTTGACTCTATACTTTAACGAGCCGTCTCATATTCGGCTCATTTCAATACGAGCCAGCCGCGGCTTGCATGTGTTCGACTTATTGACACTCCTACGTGCATTGGGTTGGACTCTCGTAATCAACAATACCACTTGCCTAATCTCAACTTAGCGCTGGTAAAAATTTATAATTTACTTTTAAAATTTATTAATCACACCAAGCTATCAAGTATCAATCAACTGATAATAATAAATTTATATATTTTTTAAATTTAAACAAAAATATTTCAAAATTTAAATAAATTTAAAAAATGTAGCTATTTGAGTGCCCTTCCCCGCTCTTTTCGGCCCATTTCGACGCTTTGTTGGTTAATTTCTTTATGCATATTTCCGCATAAAAATAATGCTGCGTTTCGGCGCACCATTCTCCGCTTCTCCTCTCCTCACGCGCCGACTCCTCCTCTCCCTCCCACCTCTCCTCCTCGTCTCCCCCGCGGCAAACCCTAGCCCTAACCCTAGCGTCTTCTCTTCCATCTACGCGTCCATGGCGTCCGTGGCGGCGACTCCGGTGGCGAAGAAGGTGAGGCACGAAATGGAGATGTTCGGTGACGTCCGCGTCGACGATTACTACTGGCTCCGCGACGACTCGCGTAGTAACCCCGATGTGCTCTCCCACCTCAAAGCCGAGAACGACTACACCACTCTCATGATGTCTGGTGAGCTCTTCGTTTTCTCAATGTGGTCACTGTTCTCGTGTTATTCGAAGGGATTGGGGAACGAGATGAGCTTTTACGTTGATTAAACGGGACTTGTTCGATCCGCTCCTCAATTCAATGTGTTTATATTGGGATCTTGGAGTGTCATTTATAATCTAATCTAGTTTATGCAGCGAATTGTAGGGATCAACATGGTATAGTTAGCCACAATGTTCTTTTACTAGGAATTTTGAAAATTAATAGAGGAAAAAAGCACCAATTGCTAGTAAATTATAATTCACAACCGTTGGAGAATGTTTAACAATAATTTTGTCTGCTACATTTTTAGTTTGTTTTATTTGAGCAGGTTGAGGGGATTCGTTTTGTTACTATAGGACAATCACATCACTTGGAAGCTGAGGTTTTCTTATTTTGTTTTGTCTTTTTTTTTTATTTGAAAGGAGTTGATAGAACATACAAAATCATCTGCTGAGGGGTGTTTGGTAGAGGGGTCGGGGGTGGGGCCGTGGGGGATTGGATGAAAAATAGGTATCACACGAAAATAGTCTAGATTTAGGAACTTTGATGTGGAACTGAGTTTCTGAAGGGCACATTTATAAACGTGTCTTTTCAGCGGCCACATATATGGAAACTGATTTGTTTTTTGGCTTATCAAAGAATTCCAATATGCAGTTATTGATGTAAATCGGTTTTTGTAGGGTTAGTTTTAGAACTATCTTGATACTACAACCTGCTCCGAATTTCCATAGATTTTAGTTTGTGGTTGGGATCAGTAGCAATAACCTTGTCTTCGTATTCAGTAGTGTTAAAATTATTCGTTGCCCATTTTGTAAAATGTTTGGTTTTTTCTTTCCCCCTCAGATGTGAAAAAGTTTCAGGACCAAATATATGCTGAGATTAGAGGAAGGATCAAGGAAGATGATATTTCTGCACCTCTTCGTAGAGGATCTTATTACTATTATAAGAGAACATTGAAAGGAAAGGAGTATGTGCAGCATTGCAGACGCATTATCTCAAGTCAAGCACCGCCTTCTGTTTTTGATGAAATGCCTTTGGGACCTGAAGCACCTGAAGAGCATGTTATATTGGATGAAAATATTAAGGCCCTGGGGCATGACTATTATAGCATTGGAGCTTTTAAGGTGCATCCCTTAGGTACTCCCTAATTGAATATAAGGAAGTGACCCTATGTTTTATTTAACTATAACCTACCTTTTCAGGTCAGCCCAAATAATAAGCTGGTGGCTTATGCGGAAGACACGAAAGGCGATGAGATTTATACTGTTTACATAATTGATGCTGAAAATGGTTGTCCTGTTGGGACACATTTAACGGGAATAACATCAAGCGTTGAGTGGGCTGGCGATGAGGCTTTAGTGTACATTACGATGGATGAGATTCTTCGGCCAGACAAGGTCTGTAGTTAAACAGTGACAACATCTTAAGCTTCTGTTTGTTCCTAGAACAACTTTTAACTGGAAACGAACTGATTGGCTGCATTGGCTACTTGCTCCTCTTCTGCCTAGCTGAGAACTTGATTAGATTTGGTATTAAGAATCGATGATACGATATTTTGGCAGAAATCCATCCTTTTTTCTATTCCAATTTGTTCTTTTCCTGTAAGTTCATTAACCTTTTCAGCCACCGATTTAGCTTTACCTCTAATTTTCGGGCATTTTCTCAGGTATGGTTACACAAAATAGGATCTGATCAATCAAGTGATATTTGCCTCTATCACGAAAAGGATGACATGTTTTCTCTTGATCTCCAAGCTTCTGAAAGCAAGCAGTATTTGTTTGTTGAATCTGAAAGCAAAAATACACGGTTCATCTTCTACCTAAATATATTAAAGCAAGAAAGTGGGCTTATGACTTTGACAGCTCGTGTAGATGGTGTTGACACATCAGCTAGTCACCGTGGAAATCATTTCTTTATAAAGAGGAGAAGTGAAGAGTTCTACAATTCAGAATTAGTTGCTTGTCCATTGGACGATGTAACTGCAACTACAGTTCTGCTTCCACACAGAGAAAGGTGATCTGGTATTATCTATTGTTAGGTTTTTCTTTTATTTTTTTTTCCATGTTTCTCATTGTGACTTACAAATGACTGCTATTAATTTTCAGTAATGGTTTTTTGTCAAGCTGTTCAAGGTGTTTAGTTTTACATATATTGATACCTATATAAATGTCTGGAAGATGTATATTGACTTTTTCTATAGTTCTATCATCCAGTTACTTAAAATGAAGGCGAGGCTCTTTGTGGATCTTTAAATACTAGACTTCATATATTTTTTCTCTTTACTATTTGGGAGAGAGTAAAGATTCGACTTTTTTTTAGATTAGATTCTGACCGCGATCCATCTAGTGGGTCTTGATGTGAAACATTTGTTTGGTTTTTCCACTGCTAAGGGCTTATGTCTTTTCCCTAATTAGACGTTGCGAAGCTTTGGGAATTTTATCCCTTGTGGTTGATAATATTTAAAGAAAAACCCTGACAAAGGTTGAAATCATCCAGTGTGAAAATACAGGATTTTCAACTTTTCAGCGATCACATTGCTGTATATGAGCGTGAAAATGGTCTACCAAAGGTAACTGTATATGGTCTTCCAGCTGTTGGGGAAACAATTGGACAGCTCAAAGGTGGCAGAGTAGTTGATTTTGTTGATCCAGTATATTCGGTGGATCCTGCTGAGTGTGAATTTTCTTCAAGCATTTTACGGTTTTATTATAGCTCAATGAAGACCCCGCCTTCTGCATATGACTATGACATGAATACAGGAGTATCTGTTTTGAAGAAGATTGAGACAGTAAGTCACCTAGTTTATTCTGTTTCAAGTTCCTTGGTTCTAAGCATTGTTACTCAAAAAATGGAATAGAGACTCTGAAATCTGGAAAAATTTGTTTCTTGCCCTGCAATTTTTACAGAACCAATCAAATATATATTTATTCTTCATGTTGATAAATTTGGAGGAACATTACTGTAATTTTATAGTTAATTTTGTATTAAATGATGTTTTGAACAACATAAAGGCTAGCTGCCTCCTTTAACAGGAACTATGTATGAAAGGCAGTAATTTTCATGCCTAATCACAAGAAGCAGTATTTGAGTCTCTGTTGGGTCCTCGGATTCCATTATCACAGATATTTGTTATTATATACTTATCATGAAGTATACTTGCATGCATATTCTCTTGCAATAAACTTCTTATAGGATGTATTTAATGATTTATATTGAGCATGAGCTTGACACTAGAATTCTGATAGTATAACTAGCAGTTACATTTCATGGTGGCATGTCTGCTGCTACTCTTGCAATGTACATTGTGCCTGGCTGAAAACTATTTAGGCTGTCCTGCTTCATCTCCCCTTATCTTTAGTTTTGCACTATAGCACTAACTGTTTACTGTTAATGCCATCCAACAAAGAGTTGATCATTGTTTGGATTTACTCAGGTGTTAGGTGGGTTTGACGCATCAAATTATGTGACAGAAAGAAAATGGGCAGTTGCTTCTGATGGTACTCAGATTCCTATTTCAATTCTTTACAGAAAGAATCAAGTGAAGCTTGATGGTTCTGATCCCCTGTTACTTTATGGTTACGGTTCATATGAGGTAATATGAATTTCTATATCTCAGCTTGTACATTTAAATGCTGTCATTGTTCTCAGTAATTGCTACTATATGTCTGAGCTAAAATTTAAATATAGTGCCGATTAAATGTTCAAGGGACACTTAACGTGCTTCTGGTCAGTTTATAACTTTGTAAGCTTCTATACTGAACAGTATTTGATTATGACATGGTAATTGGAGGAATTAGATGAACTACTCTCAATTGAAGGTTTGACTGGCTACGATGCATTAAAACTCTGACAGAGTTTTGAGTTGTAAATCAAAAGACTATTATTCGTTTCGAGTTGTACAAACTCTGCTTTCATTTGGTTATCTGTTATCTATTATGTTTTGTGCCAACAGATATGTATAGATCCCAGTTTCAAGGCAACGAGATTGTCTTTGGTGGACAGGGGCTTCATATTTGCCATAGCACACATTCGCGGAGGTGGGGAAATGGGTAGGCGGTGGTACGAGAATGGGAAGTTGTTGAAAAAGAAGAACACTTTCACTGATTTCATCACTTGTGCCGAGTATTTAATAGCAAATAGATATTGCTCAAAGGAAAAGCTCAGCATTAATGGCAGGAGTGCTGGAGGCTTGCTAATGGGGGCTGTTCTAAACATGCGGCCTGATTTGTTTAAGGCAGCTGTTGCAGGAGTACCTTTTGTTGATGTGCTGACAACCATGCTTGATCCAACTATCCCTCTGACGACGTCTGAATGGGAGGTACTTTTCGTAAATGATGACCCACCAAGTTTTTTGGTTTTAATTATGATAAATTTAAATTTGATTTGTGTCTTTGCATGCATTTCCGTTGGAAGTTTCTTGGTCTATGTTTTCTGGTGTTTGTCACATACATTATGCTCTAGATTATTTATGTACCTATTTGTGATTCTTTTTAGTGTCTTGTGCCTTTTTTCTTTTCTGGCAAATTGATTGTGAGTGCAACCAGGAAGTTGTGTATTTTCATATTATTAAATTTTTTAAATTATAAATTTTTGCAATGATAAGGTCATAATTCTGCCATGAGAGATCTTACATAACTGATCTTATTTAAATTCTTTGTGCAGGAATGGGGTGATCCACGGAAGGAGGAATTTTATTACTATATGAAGTCATACTCTCCAGTCGATAATGTAAGTGCTGATTAGTATGGTTGGTTCTCTCCATACATGATGTGTTTCCTGGACTTCAACATGAAATGTCGTTAGTTTGTCGATCTGGTTTTAGTGCATCGATCCTTGACTGTGGGAAATTGTTTCCATCTTTCTTTTCTTTTTTTTTTTAAATCATCTCCTCTAATATATAAATGTTTCTGATTATATAACGAGGTTGATTTGGTTTGACATTATTGAGCTCGCTTCTTTCTTTCATTCTTCTTTGTTTTCTTTTTCGAACACTTACTTGCTTATTTAATTGTCTCGACAGAGTTTCTACTCTGCTAATTGATTTACTTGGTTACTGCCTTAATTTCACATTTTGGGACTTACACTACCTTACCGTTCGTGCAGCTTCCCCATATCCTGATTTTCCCTTTACAGTCCCAAATCAACTGATGAGTATTTTTCTCTTATATGCAGATAAAAGCACAAAATTACCCTAACATTCTTGTTACCGCTGGTTTAAATGGTAGGTCAAGTGCTTCAGAAAGGTAATATTTTTTTTTATCTTTGTATATTCTAAAGTTTTGTTAATATAAACAGATCCTCGTGTACTCTACTCTGAGCCTGCTAAGTTTGTCGCAAAGTTACGTGAGATGAAGACTGATGACAATAGTCTGTTGTTTAAATGCGAACTTGGCGCCGGGCACTTCTCTAAATCCGGCAGGTAATATTCACAAATACAGTATTTTTACTCATATAAATAAGGATTTGGCATGTAAAAGAATCAAAAACTTTCTCATAATTGTATGATTCTGTTTCAGCTTCTATCCGTAGTTTCCTACCGTTTCTCAAATTATATTTAATCACATGCAGATTTGAGAAGCTAGAGGAGGATGCTTTCACTTATACTTTTATCCTCAAGGCGCTGGATATGATCCCACAAGCTTCATTATAGTTTGGCTAAGTTTGCCAAATTCCTAAAGATTATAAATTATGCATTGATATCGTCACATAATTCATTTGAAGTGAAATCTCCTGGTTTCTGATATTCTGATAGATGAATGAAATTTACGAACTTAGAGGTAAGGGCCAGATAAGGGCCAGATAATATTGTATCTCATAATTTTCTTATGTTCTTACCATTGAATCTCATGCAATTTAGCAGGGAGATGATTGTCTTGTGATTCTTTATTTTCTCAGGCTTTGTTTGGTACTTCTGTGGCTAAAACTACTTGCTTTCACACTTTTGGATGACCTAGAAAAGTCCAAAAGCGTTTACCATTGTTTTTTTTTTTGAGAATATTTACCATTGTTTGTATTGTAATATTAGAATCCGTATTAAGTTTGGATTTGACCCTGTTCTTTATTATATTTCTAGCTTTTATCACAGTGAATGTCCACTGTAGCATCAGTTATTAAACTCCGAAACTCCAGCATCAAATCCCATCTTTTTTCATTACTATGTATATTAACTGCACACAATTTTTTTGAGACAAAGACAAAAAAAAAATGTGTGTGCAGTTAATATACATAGTAATGAAATAAGATGGGATTCAAATGTGGTGGGCGGGGTTCCTGCAGATGCTAACCTCTCTCTCTCTCTCTCTCTCTCTCTCTCTCTCTCTCTCTTATATATACCTAATAAAAAAAAAGAAAAGAAAAATGAATAAAAAATAGAATGAAAACTACCCATTCTCCTGTACGAAAAATTATCCCTCCACAAAACACCAATTAACCGCAACTACAGCTTCAGCTTAAAGTGGCAACTGCTAGATTTAATGCTGATCTCATCTCCGGCGCTCAAACTGCTCAGCACCAAATCACACGTCCCCTTTCCGGTCATCCTCCACAGCTTCACGGCGCCAAACTTGATCTGCACCGGCACATCGACCCGCACGGTTATCGGCACTGACCCCTCGGCCTCCGCCTGCTGTAGCGCCGACAGAAGCTCCCCTTGCAAACGCGCCTCGCCACTTAGCATGATGCCGAGCACTGTTGTGTTCCGGTGGCCCTGGTAGAACTCCGGGAAGGTGCCGTTGCACAGCTTCGTGTTCTCGTACCACGCGCCGATGTCGCTGCCGTCGTCGTAGTAAATGCCAATCTTCTTATTCGGGTTCCATGCCGTTACCTGTCGGACATATAGCAGTTCGTTCGTTTAAACTTTTATAGAATAACGACTATTTCACGTGATATCAGAAACAAGATGCCTAGATAGCCACGGTTGTTTCACATTACCGTCACGTTGAAAGTGGCGCGAGCAGTGAGGTTGGCGTCAACACTGAACGCGGTGACGGTGAGGCGGTTGACGGAGTACTTGGGGATCTTCGGCCGGAATACAAGGTATAGAATCCCGACGGTAGCAGCGAGGAGGACGATGACGACGACCACGGCGACGACGGTCCAGCAAAGGCACCTGCAGCAGCGGTTTCGCTTCTTCCTGGGTACTTCGGCAGAGGAGGCGGGTCTGTTAGGCGGCAGCAGGCCGGCTTCTTCGGTCTTGTCAGAACCCAAAAAGGCGTCGGGGACCGCCGGAGCCGACGGCGGGGGCCTCTCGACGTCCACCGGATGGATTCTCTGATGATCGGCCATGTTCGTACTTTTAGTCTCAAGATGAAAAAGTCACAAGCAGCAAAATGGCATGAGAAGGTTTCTTTTGTACCATTACTGGGTTTATATTATGAGGATTTTATTTTATTTTAAGCATAAAAGGATAGTTCGTCGATGGTGTATACAATTTACAAGTTTCCGCTCGTTAGCAAAAAGTCGACAATAGAGAAAAGTCCTTGGACGTTAAAATATTCTAATAATTAAACAATTGACTAAGATTGAGAATTTGACGTTACGTGTGACGTTAAATCAAAATATGATAGTAGTTTTCTTTTGGATGCTTCTTTTATCTTTTGAATGCCAAAAACATACGTGGGTTGACCAAATACTGCGTGGGAACGCAACGGACAGAGTTTCTTCCGATGGCTTTACTAACCGTTGCGCGTGATCTCACCAGGTGGGGTGTGTAACGTGTGTTGATGCGATTTTGAAAGTTTCTTGCGTTGGAATTTGGAATGTTAATTAATTACCGAATGGGTTTGTGTTGGCTTGTTGGTATGTTTAACGTGGTCGTGTTACGTCACTTGAATCTCTTAACTTATATTAAAATGCTGCAAAGGATTATGCTGGTAATTTTTTTTTTTAAGAAAAAAATAGCACGCTACCCGTTTCATTCATTCAAAAAATAAATTAAACTACATCGGTGAGGCAACAACGCCTCAAGGATGGTGGGAAAAAAAAAAAAACCTATTGGTAAGAGATTCCCTAATGAAACACTAATTGTTTAACTGATTCTTTCCAAAAATAACTCTATTTCTACTCTCCCAAATAACCAACCAGCAGGCTATCAATCCAATAAATCCGTTCCTCGCGGGTAGCGTCCCCTGCCAACCTTTCCAACTATGCTGGTAAATTTTTAGTGTTTTGTATTAGTACGTTTGAATGTGTTAAAAATTCTTCATATTATGTATTATAATATGTCGACTCATTAGCAGCTTATAAAAATGGCAACATGTAACTATATATAGAGTAAGGCTACCATGCTATCGGAAGCACGGAGCCTTCCGTGCTTCCACCTCGTTTTCGATGTTGCGACTTTCGATCGTCGATCGGCTCCGTCAAACTTGATTTAGAGTATTTGAAGTAACTAGAAAATAAATTTTATGATTTTACGATATCATTTGCCTAGTGAACGAAGGGGCTCAAAATTAACGGCTGAAAATAAAAATATTACAAAATATAATAATATGATATTAAAATTTTAAATCAAAGATATTGATCTTGTTTTATATAATATAAAGAATTTTCTATCAAAATTTCACGTGATTTGGATATTTCTACACCGTTAAACTTGCAAACGGCTCACTACGGCCATTGAAATTTGTTGATTTTGAGCCTATTCGATCACTAGGCAAATGATATCGAAAAATAATAAAATTTATTTTCTAGGTACTCCAAATACTCTAGATCAAGTTTAACGGAGCCGATCGACGATTCGAAAGTCGCAACATCGAAAACGAGGTGGAAGCACGGAAGGCTCCGTGCTTCCGATAGCATAGTAGCCTCACTCCTATATATATATATATATATATATATATTTTTGAGAGATAGGTAGCACGCTATCCGTTTCGTTTATTTTATTTAGAAAATAAACTTAGCTGGAAATGTGAATCAATTAGGATTCAAACTTAGAGACCTCGGGTACCAACCACCAAATTCTTTACCACTTGCTCTACGGACAGTCGGTAACCTTAAAATAATTATTATATTCTTTAGTTTGGGGCTTTGATTGATTTATTTCAATGTTCTTCAAAGAGCAATGTTATTGTACACCAATAAATGAGATAAAAGTCTGATTCCAACGCGTATTTTCTTATATTTCTGCAGAAATTCGATATCAGGAAACTAACACCAAGCTCTAACAGAAAACCACAGAAAACCATCATTCAAAGTGAGAAAAAAAAAAAGAAAAAAGATCATTTGGAATGTTTCTATTTAAAGATAGGAGAAACAAATTTACAACTGAATGAGTCCATTTGAAGCTCGTCATTTCGATTTTCTGCTCTCTTGGTGTTTCAAGATCTGGACAGGGGCAGCAGGAATGCGGACCCACCACTCCCTTACTCTCCTAATCAACTTCTCGCTGCTCGCTTTCCTCAGCGGCATGTGCCTCGTGTACGCCTCCAGTAGCACTAACAGAAGCAGGTTTTTGAAAGGCACGAAGGCGAAGGCAAACGCTGCGGCAATCAAAGCGACCGCCACCTTGTTCGTAGTCTGAAAACAAAAAGGATTGAATAAAACGTCTCATGAGCATCACTTGTATAAATTCGAATTAAGGTTAAAGCCAAACCTGCGGAAATGCTGCAAACATGATAGCTCTGAGCTTGAGAAGAACGATACTTCCGGCCTGGACATTTGTTTCTAGTTTAGAAACAAGTTCTGGTAACGTCAAAAGTTGCTCGACAGGGTTCCGACTAGGCGGTGGTGCAATTTCGAAGGCATCTATCGGCTTCCCATGATTGTTATGCTTCTGCCACAGCATGAAAGCGGCACAAGAGAAGAATATGCAAGGCAAGATGTACCTGATCCAACCTCTAGAAGAAGTCGCGGAACATGTCTTATTAGTATAGAGAATGACGAAAAATATACGGAGATCCAAACTTGCATAAATGAATCAAACATTAGTAGGAGTGCGCGATGCAATTGTTGACGCAACATTGATTTCCACTCAGATCAGTTTCTTTCTGAAGGTGTCATGTATATGACTCGTGTTAGGTCGTATTCATCGCATAAAATCAAACTTTTGCAAAACTTAAGTTTTGAATAGTTCAAAGCAAGAGGTGTATCAGCTTGTCAGAAAAGATTACAGTACCTGTAAACAATGAAAAGGATCAAAACGAGAACTGCATGTGATTTAAAAGGATCTTCCCAGTCGACCAGTAACTTGAGTTGTTTGCCCAGTTCTATGCAAGGGAAAAGCAATTCCTGCAACAGAAACACATAACACCAATCTGTTAAACTACAGCAAATGTTCAGAACAATAAGTAGCAGCAAACTATGTCACATAGCATAAAATTTTTCTTTTCTTTTCTTTTTTTAACATGACTTCGAATGTACGAGTACGAAATTCAGGTTTAACTAGAGCAGGACATTTTGAGCACGAAGTTTCGATTGGCTACGACAACATACCTTTATTACAGCTAAATTTGTGTCAATATCTTTCACTTTAACCTGATCCAGTGTCGCACGTGCCACCTCGACTCTGCCAGAGTAACAAACTGATTCTCTAACAGCCCTTCGAAGAGGACTTGTCCCCCCGATACCGACATCACCAACTATATAACCTCTCTCTTCAGGAGTATCTTCTTCTCTTAGTGAGAGAAGGCCCATTCTGGAAAGGGTATATACCGAAAGCGGAAAAGTACCTGCCTGCGGCTTTTCGTCCGAACATACGACCTCCAAGTGCTTATTTAAAGCTTTCAATATCTTGTCTCCTTTCGGAAGTTTCTCAGCTAAGTTGAACGCAAGCGTAGTCTTAAAGTGCGATGGCAGGATATGGAAACCTTCCTTCAAAGCGCGATATCTCAAAATGCCTAAAGTGGCCTCAGAAAGGGCTTCGGCTTTCAGATACTTCCCGAGCTTATACTTCCTGATGAACTTGTGAACATGCAATACTTCTTTAATGATCGCAAACCAGTAATCTCTGCGTGAATGGCCTTTGAATTGAGGGAACTCCAGAAATATGGGCTCTGCTCTGATATGAAAGTAAAGCTATGTACAGAATTAAGAAATTGTTGCGCGGAAGAAGTTTAAGAAGGGTAACAAAGTGACTCTTTGGTGGTTAAATACTTACAGAGAACTCGACCTATACATTACGGCCTTATCGAAGAGACGAGCACCCCACGGCCCGGTGCACTCGCGCTTTACGACCTGCTTCAAGTCCTTCGCCAAATCATACATAACAGCTTTATTATAGGAAAAACCGACCCCAAATGACTCGAAGTAAAGAGCGTGGTTGGTAAGCGTCAGCCGTCCTGAAAAGAAGAGTTACTGTTGAGGATTTCGTAGCGAAACGCAATCTACTCGCACGAAACAAAATTACCATAAAGAGAAATGCTTAACCAGGCCATGTGGATGTTCCGATGTGTTGGAGAATAGGTTTAGTCGGCATGGCACCGTCGACATCTAAGATGATTTCTCCCTCAGGAAGTTGAAGTATAGAAGCGTGGGACGGATCCAATACGCACTTGGCACATCTGAGCACCCTATTGTGACATAAAAGATGCAAACTTATTCAAGAATCATAAAGGTTTTATTAACTGTAACTGGTGCTTATACTTGTGCAGCATCTTTCAGCATGTCATGAAACAGATATTATGTACAAAAGAGCAAATTGCAATTGAAACATCATGCTCTGACAATGAAACAGTGATTCCATACTTCTCTAGGCTTTTCAGGTACTTGGCGTATATGAGAAAATGGAGTCGGCCACCGGAAGAGCTTGTGAGCGCATCGAATAAATTGTGGACGGTGATTGGATCAGCTACAGAAGGACATGCAGGGGCTATTTTCGCGAATGCTGCTGCCCCAACAGTCCTCTTCCCGTCGACCTGACGAGAAAGAATCAGAACAGCTTATACTCTCATTCACCTCCCACTACAATAATCATACATCTCTAGTAATTGTTAGGACAAACCTGCGTAGCCAATCTCGTAGCACTCGCGTAAAACAAGGATCCTCCGTCGTCATCCTCAGCTCCAAAATGGTCGGAGCACGCCGGTTCCTGTCACAACTAATCAGCGCCTTGATAGAGTCCAATACAACGTAAAGATTCTCATAGCAGTAATTCTTGTTGTTCTACGTATACGAAGCGTAAAATCAACAGTAGTGGATGATAAGCAAAGGGCCAAAAAAAAAAGAAAGAAGACATGTAGAGAGATGTCGAAATGTAACGGTGTCTCACATTTAGCATAGATTCTTTCTCGGTATCAGGGGTTTCCCAAGCAAGCATCATGTCGAATGTTAGAACGCGAAACTCGTTATCTGCGAGATGATCCGGATGCTTAGTTTCCTCATGAAGAGCCCTGTAAGAACAGTATTCTACAAGATTCCTAGCATATAAACAATCCTGATTGGCGTGGTCGGGAAGCTCGGCCTCGAAACGCTGCACCAACTGCTCTGTTGACAGCGCAAGTATCCTGAATTTGCGCAAAATGACTCGATCAATTATTCTCTTTTATACATGAGATATGAAACTAATGAAGTTATTTAAAATGTGAAAGAAAAAAAAAAGCCAATTCGCGAACCCGATACACTGCATCGGTGTAATTGCAGGACTTTCAGAAGGTCTGTGATGGTAGCAGCAGGCTTAGCCTGATTTGGATTAGAATGTTTAAGATTTTGCACATAAAATTTGATATTACTTTCATAATGTGAGATCGCGAGATTTGGAGTGTGTTCAATGTTAAGACAATCCCCGAACAGTTTTCTATTAGATCCATCTTTTACATAAGTAAATCTCTACCTCTTCTTCTTCCTTTGCCTTACGAATTTTCATTCGAAGTTTTCACTTGGAAATGTAAATGAAGTTGCACGTATCTTAAGAAGAACAAATTTGAACAAGCATATGACGTGCGAAAAACGTGGAGTTTCACCTCGAGCATCGATAGACGACGGAGTTGGCGACGGAGGAGAGGCCGGGGACGGGATCGGGCACGGCTTCACTCTCCATCTCCGCGGCCCTTTCTCTGCCGCTGAGGAAGAAGAAGAACCCGTCAAGGAACCCCATTCGGCGCCGAGTTCATCCTAGCTTGTATCCACCGCAACGCAGTTGAATTCAAATTTGAATTGAATTTGATCGATCGTTACCAATGCCTCTCTCTTCTCTACTCTCTCTCTCTCTCTCTCTTCCTTAGCAATGGTGGGTGCGTTTTTTTCTTTTTTTTTTTTTTTTTTTTTTTTTTTTGGGGTTGCGACCGTTGTTTTTTACGTGACCGTTGTTTTTTACGTGGGGGAGGGAGAAACGGAAATAAACCCCGCCGCGGGAGGTGTCGAGAGCGCCAACTTCGCGGATCGCGTGGGGGGTTCGAAGAACGAATCGTATGCCGTATGCGTGAACTGACTCGTATAATGGGCCGCTATTGGGCCTGATAGCAGGCCCACGTATTGAGCCCAACACTAGGTCCGAGTTTCGAATTCGCTCGGGCCCATCATTAAAGTAGTTTTCATATTAAGATAAGAGTTATGCATGAATATTTAGTATGATTAAGAAAATAGAGCTTAAATTAGTTGGTGGAATTATGCTACGTTTGATTGATAATGTGTTTAACTAAGCTGTGTAATAGATATCTGCGCGTATGTTGAGTTCTATAATTAGTATCAGAACAAATTACATTTTTCTTTGGAACCAGTCATTAGTGGTTTATCACAGATTGATTAGAAAATCCGAATTTTCTATCTTTTAGGTTACTGATAGAATCTGCGCAAAACATGAAAAAAAAATAAAAATAAAAAATAAAAAAGCACTAAGGCGTAGGAAATAATTAGCCTTCAAGTTTGCATTTCAACAAGGGAAAAATTGAAGTCCGAAACATCAAAAGCCCCCAGAATTAGTTCTTTCCCTACTCTAGTACTTTTTACTCAAACAACAACTACCATAACAACTTAATACACTATTCATCATCATCATCAACGTACTCGATCTAATTAATCTATCCACGTACCCCCACTACCGAATTTTAACTTATGCATTACACAGCTTAATTATTCACCATCGATCCAACCATTCAAATGACGACTCTACCACCTTCGCGCCGCAGTGCTCCGGCAATCACCGCCGGCAAACCACCGCGTACCCGCTTCGTCCATTGCTAGTGCAGTCCACGACCGTCGGGTTGACCTCGATCGCCTCCGTCACCGCGGCCACCTCAGGCGCGAAGACGCAGCTCCTGCAGTTCGCCGACAGCAGCGCAGACGTCTCGTAGCGGTCCTCCCCGCCCATGACCGGCATCGGCACCCCCTGCTTCACCGGGCTGTAGAAATCCGGCCGGTACGTCTGCCCCAGCACTCCCTCCACCCTCTCCGACAGCTTGAAAATTTTGAACTGCACGTCCAAGTGCGCAAAGCAATCCCCCTCTGGTATTCCATATCTGCTGAATATAAAATATTAAAATACTATTCTCTTCTTTAATACTCTGTATTTATAACTAATCGATTGCTTTTGTTGGCTTAAAGAGACCAATATTCTATCCCATGACAGAAAGCCAGTTCAGATCGAATCATATTTGAAGTGGCGAGAAATTGAATTAGATTGAGTCACAATCGAGACCAGTAAATTTTATGTGTAAGTTTTAAATGAACTACAGTTCCACGTAGTATTGTTTCACAATACCTATGTATCCGATCATCCTCCTTTGTTACAGGGGTGACGGTCGCCGATATCTCAAACACGTTCGGAAGCGTAACGAAGAGGGTGTTAACGGTGCCGCTCCGCTCGACCCGGAGGCCGTCGGCAGTCCAGGAGGAGAGGTGGCCTGGATCGAGGTTGATGGGGGCGCCGTCGAATGTGAGGGAGAGGTGGTCGGCTCGGGGGTCCCAGGATGGGGCGGTGACAGCGGCGACTGTAAAGGCGTGGGCGCCGAAGCGGATGCCGAGGGACTGTATCCAGGTGAAGTCACGGCGGCGGCCCGCGGGGCGGAAGCCGACGAAACGGGCGTTGATCTGGAGGTTCGGGTCGGAGACGAGCGCAAAGTGGCGGCCGGCGTGGCCGTGGAAGTAGAAGACGGCGCCGTCGGCGCCGACGAACCTGGGGTCTTTGCAGCCGGAGCCCTTGTTGTCACAGTTGGGCGTACGAGCTGCATGCATGCATGTTCTAGAAGGGTCAGTTTGGTCTATATTCTGTATAGAAAATAAAATAAAAAAATAGCCATGCGCGGTGCTTTTTTTTTTTTAAATAAAATAATTAGGTTTCAAATTTGAGACCTCAGTTATAACTTACATGTGCAGGAGGGCTCGCATTTGGGGTTATTGCAGTCGACGACACAAGCCTTGTCGTTGGGGTTTCCGGGCTTCTGGCTGGGGCACTCGGACGGGCACGTCAGGAAGATGCCGGCGCACCGCGTGCCGTCGTCGCCCGTGCTGTTGTCCGGCGGGAACTCGCGCCCGCTCACTCGGGACGGCGGCGGCGGCGAGGGGTTGCCGTACAAATCTGCATAACTGTTAGAAACAACTGCGAGGAGAAGAGCTCCGAGGAGAGCGACACGTTGTTTGCTCATGGTTTTGTATTGCTTAGCTAAACTAAACAAATTGCAGGAACTAGTACTTCACAGTTCACGCTACTCAAAAGGAAGCACGGGGGAATGCCTACTATTTATAGACTAGATTTGGTCCACGTGTTTGTAATCTAATGCCTAGTGTTGTTCTTCTAGATCTGTTTATTTGAGAAAGTCAAATGCGATTGAATTTGCTGTCGAAAGTAATTAACTAGGTTCGGTTCTTCCTAAACATCGGGTTACGTGAGGATTGAATGAAGCATACGAAACGAGGACTCAATATATAGTATTTTTTACTTGCTTTTTTAATTTTTTTTTATTTGTTCTTTCTCAAGATCACAGTCATTTTTTTTTTTTTGAAAAAAATGATAGCACACTACCCGCTTCATTCATTCAGAACATGAACTTAGTTACATGGGTGAGACAACAAGACCTCTAAAGAGATAAAAAGTCGGACAAAGACGAAAAAATAAAAAAAATAAAATAAAAATAAAAAATAAAAAATAAAATAATAATAATAATAAAATCAGTTTAACCTTATAGCAATCACAGCCATTTTTTGCATAGTGTGTGATATGTAATGAGTCTCAGTGATCACTCTCGCTATGGCCCTGTCACCGTTTGCAAAGTTGCAAAGCTCGGGACTGGGAGGAAACTAGTAATAAGAGAAACAGATATAAACTCAACCACATGTATCTCCTATTTATAATTTCTTTTTCCTCCTTTTTTTTTTCTTTTTTATAATCTCACACACAAGGTCAATGTGAAATAGAACAAGGTAAAACATGGGGAGTAACACTTCCATAAATACTGGCCCTCAATACACGCCTTATTATACGCAGCATCATCATGGGGTCAAGATTCTCTCATGGGGCTCATACAATACACGTTTACAATTGCTAAACTTTGGGTTAATTAAGAAAATACACTACATGGGACTCAAAAAAAATGAAAATACACTACATGGGACTGCAAAAGGTAGAGAAGCTTGTTTATATACCGAACCTCGGGTGATTTATATGGTAAATAAAATTAGGAATAAAGTTTTACTGTAAGAAAAATTTGAAATGAGTTTGTAGGCTTCAAAACTATAAAAGCTTATATATATATATCTATAGTTTTTCTAAAAAATGTACTCTCTATATTTTTTTTAGTTTAATAAATGTTAGTATTTTCAAATAGCGTTGCTTTACAACAAATACTTGAAATTTTTATTAAAAAAAATATATATTCGGTGAAAGTTGCTTTGTACAGCACACTTTCCTAGAAACTACGACGCGTTTCTAGCTCTACAACACTGATTTGGGCTTTTTATCTCTTCATGCTAAGTAAAACTTTTTTACAGTTGTAGATGAATTATAAAAAGAATAACCGAGTTTATACTATTTTATCCCAATATTAATTACACCTTAAAAAAGAAAAATTACACCGACGATCTTACGAGAACGATGAGATTGTCTCGACCAATGAATGGTCCCTAAACACGAGAGATTCGCGGCAACCATCGTATATTGGGCTCCGATAACTTATTAAACTGCTGAGTAATACGAAAGATTCCATGCGTGGGAATATGATGATGTTTAGTCATGCTTCGATCAAGTAACAGTGCAATACATCATGATATCGGATCTTAGAAATTCACACTTCCGACTATAAATAGTTTAATACAGTATTTACTTATCTTTGACCGCTTATATTACTCATGGTTTCAGATCAACTGAATCGAGCTTACCCCATGTTGAATCACTTGGTAAACAACATTAATACCTGGAATTAAACAGTGGGAACTTCAAATAGCAGGGGCTAGGGAAAGTAAAGGGGCTTAGTGCGACATAAAACAACAGGGGGCTTAACAAAAAGGAGTAACTCTCTCCAGTAGCATCTCATTATGTCTCAAAGTAAATAGAAGTTTCCTGCAAAAAGCAGGAGGGAAATAGTTGTCTTCACATAGGAAAACAAGCAGGAACTTCTACAAAGAAAACCAGCATTATTCGATAACGGACTCTGTTTCATCTAACCACTTCGATAACGGACTCAGTTTCATCTAACCCCACTCATTTCACTAAGCAGATCTTTATGACAGAAGCAATACCAATTCGGTGTAGCGCAACAACGGCATCACCAGGCTTGCACAGGCTCTTCTGCACGCCTTTTTGAAGTGCGGCCGCCAAGATCACCTCCGTCGATTCGGAATCAGTTGCCTTAGCTGAACCCTCCGCCAATATTGGGATAAGACCCCGGTGGATAAGGCTGAGCCTTGCAGGTGACTCATCGCTGACCATCCAGTCGAACGAGTCGGTGGTCAGCACTGGCACCACCACAGACAGGATTGGAACCCTAGGTCGATACTTCGCCACCAACTTGGCAGTCGTACCGCCACGTGTCAACACCACAATAAGTGTGGCCTTAGCTTTGTTTGCGGTCCGGACGGCGGAGGATGCGAGACTCTCCAAAGGGCTCATGGGGAGGGGGGCACACCTAATCATTTCTTTGAAGATGGCATCGTAATCGAGGGATGACTCAGCCTCTATACAAATTTGGGCCATGATTTTGACTGCCTGCTCAGGGTAGGCCCCAGCTGCACTCTCACCGCTGAGCATGACGCAATCTGTGCCGTCAAGAACGGCATTTGCTACGTCGGTGGCCTCAGCACGAGTCGGGCGAGGGGATTTGATCATCGACTCAAGCATCTGTGTGGCAGTGACGACCGATTTGCCCGCTAGATTGCATTTGTAGATCATCATCTTCTGGGCGAG
Organism: Ananas comosus; assembly: GCF_001540865.1. Classification (NCBI taxonomy): domain Eukaryota; kingdom Viridiplantae; phylum Streptophyta; class Magnoliopsida; order Poales; family Bromeliaceae; genus Ananas; species Ananas comosus. The sequence continues at coordinate 2,150,468 of NC_033645.1, forward strand.
GAAGATCTTTTCAACTGGTATCTCCATACCAAGATCACCACGGGCAACCATGAAGGCATCAGTTTCACGTAAGATCTCGTCGAAGTTTATGACTCCTTCCTGGTTTTCGACCTTCAAAAATAAATGATGGATAGAAAAAGAAATTAGATCCATTTTTGGAGCTAAAATACTTCATAGCTAGTCCTTATGTGGACAATACAGACTATCAAAAAAGGCCTGAATAGCATTGCTTGCGAAGGTCAGTCTGTGCTCATCAATGAGATATCAAGCTTTAGGTTTTATTTAGAATTTCATTAAAACAATGAAAGATTATTAAAATGAAGATATATTTTTTCAATTAGTAATAACATTAGTCATTTGTGTGTCAACAAATAGAATACCCATGAAGATAAAATATCAGCTAGTCAGCTACCGTACAGGTTGTTATGATACAAAAGAACACGGAAAAAATGGAACTGCATTTGCTTAATCACATTTATGAGTAATCAATGTGAAAGGTTTTGCCTATGCTAATGAAACAGTGGACACATGCATCATAAGCTGCTAGATCCGGCACTACAACAGGTTGTGCACAGGGTGAATTTGACATACATGCAATTAACACAAATTTAAACATTCACATATTTATATGGTAAAAAAGCCTGAAGCGCTTAATGGCCATTCCTATGTCAGAAGACTCATTAGCTCTGCTGGTGCATAAAGTGATATTAATAATGAAAACATGGATTCCACATCTGCATGTACAACTCAGCATTGGGTGGCACAATACCATTCCAATAGAGTATTGACACAGTAAGGGTACTCGGTCTCCGCCCCCCCCCCAAGAAAAGGGTAAAAAAATGAATATATTTATGTGTGTGCGCACATGACATCAGAAACAGCAAAAACAAAAGAAGGTTGATTGCAAACATAGACAGGGAAAGGCAATGAAATTAACAGGAGCTATGTACCTTTGACATCAACTTTATTTGCTTTGCATGTGTGCCAAGAACTTGCCTAACAGTTACGAGATCAGAACCTTTACGCACAAATGACAGAGCAATTATATCAATGTTGTTCGGAACACCCCATCCCAAGATGTCTTCCTTATCTTTGTCAGTCAGTGTCGGGAGATCCACAATAATCCCAGGCAAATTGACATTCTTTCTCTCACCCAACATTGCAGTGTTTTCACAGCGACATCTCACCGTCCCAGCTTCCGGATCACAAGACAGGACTGTTAGAGTTATTGTACCATCCGAACACAATATGGTGTTTCCGGGCTTCAGATCTACAGAAAGCTTCTTGTAACTCATAGCTATCATATTCTCATCGCCTTTAATGTTGTAATCAGTGGTAATAGTGATCTCTTGGCCCTCCTTGAGCTTGATAGGTTTCCCGTCCTTCAGGAAGCCAGTGCGGATCTCAGGGCCCTGTCACAGGAGAGAATATAAGACCAGAAGGAACAACATAAACTCGTAAGCCATTGATGGAATTATCAAATTGGACTAGATTAAGAATCAAGTTGAAATTTTAAGTCCTAGATATGAATTTACTTCATCTTTGCACAATATTCTATTAGAAGCATATGTATGCACCAGAAAAACTAGATTTTATATGCCACAAATGCTTGAGATGTGCTTATTGTGCTGAAGTGGTAAAAACCACAAAGATTACAGAGCAAAGAGGTCAACGAGCCACCCCAATAAATTTTCTTCTTTTCTTTCATTCTATAGTGATAAAGAGCCATCTTACAAGCTTGCAGAATAAAAGGAAGCCTGGAAAGATCAATGAACACAAACTATGAGAGAGAGGAATTGGTGCCTTTTCATCTTTTCTAGTCATATACATCAATGTATCCTACGTTTATCTGGATTTGATGCTTATTCATGTTTTCTAGTCACAGAAACAGTCTATTTACTAATTCTCACCTCAAATAAGCACTATCCCGACAGATCACTTACTAACTGCCTGAAATTCAGAATTCCAACAAATAGCCAGTCAGGATAATAGATAAAAGGCAGCAATTTGGGATATTCTTAGAAATTTTGCATGTTCAACATATAGGAACAATCCTAACGTCTTTAACCGCTTCTTCAGTTGGTTAATGAGTGTTCATCAACGTTCCTCACTCTACACTAAATGATCAGTTTCAACATGGAACCAAACAAAAATAAAACATGACACCTCAGCTGCAAAAACTATCATACAGGAAAGAAATAGCTTTGATGTGCTGTAAGCTTCTATCAGATTAACTACTGAAAATTTTCATGCTCCGAAAACCTTTAATATGTGCGACTAAACGTTTCCAGGAGACGCAAGTATCGTGTCCCTCTCGCGACCTTTAAACAATTCTGATAAAATTAGCACAAAGATGAGCCACTCATTAGCATTCCAGTATTCCTTATAGCAATTAACACATGAACAGCTAGCAAGATTAAAAGGAATGAGGTGAAGATGGGCCATGCAATTCTAATACGATCAGCAGATTATACACAAAGCGACTGATTTCTTCAATACAAAAATATAATGTTGTCACGTACAAAGCCTATCGACACAACATACAGCAAAGAGCAGATTGATGCGGAATTGAGCTTCGGATATAATTATAACTTGTAGCAATTATCGAACAGTGCATATTGTTTCTGCAGTAGCATTAAACAGTCAATCAAATACGATACGACACAAAACCGGGTGTTTTTGCGACCAGAATCCTACAGCATACGGCCGAGACAAGAAGCTAAAATTAGCTTTTAAACTCCCAAAAAAACAGAGTTCTAAATTTAAAGCTCCTGCTCTAGCTGCAGTATCGGGAAGCTATCAAGGTTTTTTCAATGACAAGCAGTTGGGGCGTCTCCGAACAGCTCTACACAAACAGAGTAGCTTCCACACAAGCAAAGTCCAAACCAAACAAGCCCGAAACAACAAAGTAGCAAATAGCTATCCGAGCATACACGAATCACAGCTCTTCCGTGGGGAAAGGAGCGACCTTTGTGTCGAGCATGACGGCGCAGAGGATCCCGGTGTTGTGCATGGCGATCCGGAGAGTGTCGAGGGTCTCCTGGTGGTACTCGTGCGTCCCGTGCGAGAAGTTGAAGCGCGCCACGTTCATCCCCGCCCTCAGCAGCTTCTCCAGCACCGGCACCGACCTCGACGCGGGGCCGAGCGTGCACACGATCTTCGTCTTCGGCACGCGCCCGTCGCTGGGGAGCCCCTCGAGTATCCCCGCGATGTCGATGTTCGCCATGGCTCCCGCAGCGAATCAAAGCCTAAAAAACCCCAAATAAACCCTTAAAAAAGGCCACGAATTCCGATCGGAACGCGAGGGGGAGTGAGAAATCGGAGAAGCAGCGTTGCATTAGGAGGAGAAACTCACCGAGGCGGAGAGGGAGCGGAGATCGAAACCCTAGAACAGTGGATCTGACTTCTTAGGACGACAATGGAGAATCCGAGTTAGGGTACTCGCGGAGTGGAAGAAGCTGCTTTTCCTTTTTCTTCTTCTTTTTTTATTATAATTTATAATTTATTTTCTCGTCGTCGGTACTTCTCCTCTGCTGTGTTTTTTGACCAACTGGTATTCAGTGGGCGGAATGATAGGGAAAATATTTTGCATGCACCTGGTGCACTGTGCACCGCATCACTAAATATATATGAGAAATAGTGGTCACACCATATCACCAATATTCTAAGCAATCAATATCTCTATTTAAAATATATAATAAATATATATAATAAATACAGAGCACGCTATTATAATTCATACTTTCTCACTAAATATGTATAAAAAATAAATTTAATATTTTTAAATTATATTTTCTCATCATTATCATAATTCTGTAATCTATATGTATACTTATAATTAAAAGGACAAATCATCACTATAGCTATTTGATACTTATATTATATATTATATAAGAAGAAAAATAAAGAATTAATAAATTAAGAGACTAATAGGGCAATTTATCCTACCTATTATAAAGTTCTTAAAATTAGAATTTATTCCATTAAGTGTGTTATTTGGTGTTTACAAAAGCTTATTTGTTAAAATTATAATTTATAGACTACTTAAAATATATTAGAATTTAATTTTTATTTTTTTATCATTAAATATTTAGTACGGTGCTTGTTTTGGACAGCTACACCTGATGCAGGCAATAGTTCTCTCAAAGATGAGGTGAGAGAACGGAGGGGAGCACGTGAGCCACGTGGACGGTCGAGATTAAACGATTTTTGAATTCTGAGCACGCTTCGAACCGTTAAATGGGCTGATCAGGGACCGTTTCCCAAAAGAATAAATCAAAAACTCGTTTCCCTCCGTTTCGCGCTCTCGGAATTTCGTTCCACGGATCGAACGGGGATTATTCCCCGGGAATATTCCCTTGGTTACTAGAATACGGCGATATCAATATACCGTGTGCCGTGCGGACACAGAACTCGGCGAAGCTAGCTAACACGTCGCCGACTTTAGAGTACATGAGAGTGGATAGAATTTTTGGTAAATGTAAGTTAGAAAAATGGTGCAAACTAATTGAAAATGGGAGAAGTTTGAGAGGCATGTAGTAACTTTTGCATCCATAAAGAGAATTATAGAAAAAAGATTTTTTTTTATATGTATTGGTCAACTAAATTTTAATTAATTAATTAATATTATCTATTTGTATATATCAGGTGGTTTTTCTTTCTTTTTTTTTTGGAGGTGCATGTACTATCATAGGACTTAGCATGAAAAAATTATAAAATGTAATATTTATATTGCTTATGTGGTGGCACTCAATCAATCAAAAAAGTTTTTTTGGAATTTACCATCGCATTGTGGGTTTTAGAAAAAAAAAATTTTTATTGTACATTTTTTTTTAAAAAAAAAAGGTATAATTGGCCGAAGATAAATAATGTCTCGTATAAAAAAAATTATAGAATGCAACACTTAGCATGAGCAATTTAGTATTATTATTATATTTTGCTTCTTTGCTGTGTCTCCTGATTAAGCCCTTTTAAATGATTTAATAGTTCCACTCTTATCCAAAAAAGGCAAAGTGTTTTTTAAAATCATTGAAAAATAATTTACATAGAATCTTCAGGACTCAGAAGAGAGAAAAAGGATTATTAGATCATATTTGAGCACCTTTAAGGGTAGTATTATGAAGCGTCAAAATTTTCTAAACAATATTGTTAAATGCAATTCGTGGACGATGAACTTATTAAACTTATGACCACGACACACTATTTAAGAGCAAATAATTTCATTATTTGGAGACAATCTGATCGAAAGTTTAAATTAGTTTAATGAGTAAAAATAGTAATTAAAATTACTAAATTTTAATAAATAATTTTATAAATTTTTTTAATAAAAGTAACAAAAAAAATTCGATTCGAAAATTCATAAAAAGTTAATCTTGTCCAAAAAAAAATCAACCACAATGAGGGGTTTTATTTAATTATTCCGAAGGTAAGGGTGCTCCATGCAATTGTGCCTACATTTCACCCATAAACTCGCGGTGCTTCGGCCTCTCACTCCTCGCACTCATTCACTCGTCTCGGCGAAGCAACACGATGCTAACTCATCATCCGTTGCATCTCTATCGACCTCCTCCGCTCCACCTTCTTCGTCCTCCTCCTTCGAAGCTACCCCTCCATCTCCACCACCATCACCATTACTACCGTGCTCACACCATCACCACCACCTCCACCTCCACCACCACCGCCATCGCCGCCACTAGGAGGAGGAAACGAGGCGCCACTCCATCAACTGGAGCGGAGGAGGAGGAGGAGGAGGAGGACGACGACGATGTAGGGAACGAGGTCGATTCGGGGAGAGCGAAGGGCTCGGGGACGACGGCGAGGGGGAGGAGGCTCCTCAAGGTGAGAGAGGAGAGGCGGAGGAGGGAGTACGATCAGATCCATAACTACCCTACCTGGGCTAAGTTCGTATAATCCCCCCTCTCTCTCTTTCTCTCTTAATTCCGATCTGTTTAGCGTTTTTACTCTCTCTCTCTCGCGACTCGTAATTTGATGTTGTTTTTTAATCGAATTGCCCGATATAACGCGTTTGAGATGCTAGAGAACAGTTGTTGTATTATGCTTTCTATTTGTTGTGAGTGGAATAGGATCTGCGACATCAAGAACTCGTAATGCCCGTTAGGTGTTCGACGAAATGTCCGTGTTGCTAGTTGATGTATTTACTATGTAGGTGTTTAATTCGTTCATATGCGAATATGGTTAGGACGCTAACCTTGCTTGATTGTGCCTTTTGTTTTTTCCCAAATGGAAGCAGCAATCGCCGTTAGTTTGAATGATCATGATCATGGAAAGAATAGGTTTAATTACAAAATTGTCGTCGCACTTCCCATCCTGTTTCAATCGCCATCCTATATTATGCTTAGCAATTTTATTTCATCTTAGTACGCCCAACGTTTTGGGTGACTCTGGAATTCAAACAGGAAACTCAATGAAAAAGGCGTCTGCGGATGTATGGCTTTTATATCTGAGCACCGATCTAGCTGTAGCTCGAATAATAGATGTCTCAATCCCCACTAGACGTTCGAACTTGGCACCTGGTGAACACTTCATTCCATTCGCATAGATCTTTTCTATTACGTATAAAGGGCATGCTACTTTCGGACTGATGTTCGGCGGTTATTATTGTTTGTACATCTGTGTCTTATTTACTTCATGTTTGATTTAAGGATACTTGAAAATGCATGCAAGGATGACATGGAACTTCGTGCTGTTCTAGGGGACAGTATTGGGAACCCAGAGTTGATGAGGAAAAGGGTATGGTAAAATATTTGGTAGAACATGTGTGCGGAATAAAAAATTTTAAACTTGTCATTTTGAGTAGTAGTTTATCTCTATAATTGACAGGTAGAGGAAAGAGTACGGAAGAGAGGTCGAGACTTCAGCAAATCAAAGTCAGGGTCTGTGCTTGCTTTCAAAGTTAGCTTCAGAGAGTAAGATTCTATGGATATATCCTTCTTTATTTTGACTATCGGAATATTATTATACATGATCAAAACATATGAAAATTGAAGTTTGCATAATTTTTGTTACTAAGTACCTCTTTCTTATTATGATTGGTCATATGTTTCACAACAATACAACGCATGTAAAACTTAAGGATCATGTTCATTGCGAACTTATTGAAAGTTTGATGGTAAACCCTATTTTCTCCTTTAAAGTTTAGCATTCTATTTTCAGCAGCTTTGAGAGAAATATAGTCTGCATGACTTGTCCAATTCATTTCTTTCTTCTACTGGTTCCTACATTAATTAGTTATATTGAATCCCAGTTTATTTACATGGAAAGAATTGAAGAATAAGTTACACCCATCACTGACGTTAGTACAAGCTGTTTAGTTTAAATGAAGTCAAAATTACATAAATGAATTACTAATCAGAATTTGACGGCTTCTTTTTTTGTATGCGGTTGTGCACATGCCGCCTGATAGTATCAGGGGTTCCTTCAGTTTTATTTGCCCTACTAAAATTCTAACTTCAATTGTTCTCGGCAGCTTTAACCCATTAGATTCGTTCATATGGTTTGAACTCTACGGGGCTCCGTCTGATCGGGATGTTGACCTTCTTGGCAGTGTAAGTTGATTGTCGAGAGGTTCGTTTCAAATGGATAGCATGGAGTTTTTATTATTATTATTATTATTATTAATGCAGCACTGTTATTTTTATACTTGTAAAGCACTGCAGGTAATACAGTCTTGGTATGTCATGGGCCGTTTGGGAGCTTTCAACTCTTCGAATTTGCAGGTTAGGTTTCTCTTTTCACTCTTGAAAATCTTACAATTAATTTTCATTCTTGTCGATACCAGAAGAGAGAGAGGAGGAAACAGAATACGTGAACTTAGTGGAATAATTCCACCATAGCATGGCAAAAGATTTCTATTTAATCGTACGATGAATTGTGTAAAACATTGATATATGTATAATCTGTTGATACCATTTTATGCAGTTTTGATGTGCGTCTATATATCTATTCTCATCAAAACGTTGTTGTCCACAGAAGCAACACTTAGCCATTTCTATTCACATTCAACGTCGTGTCCTTTTTATATAAACATCTGTATTGACTGTGTGCTACAGCTAGCAAACTCATCAATGGATTACAACCCAAGCTATGATTCGGATAAAGCCTCTGGTCAAATGCCTTCGTCTTTCCATGATATCAGTGACGTCGAGTTTCAAGATAACTGGGGCAGGGTTTGGTAAGAGTATTTTCATCATGCATAATAACACAATCTAGCTTCAGTATTGGCTTCAATCTCTCATAAATCTGATTGCAGGGTGGATCTAGGAACATCTGACTTTCTTGCTGTGGATGTATTGCTCAATTGTCTCACTTTACTAAGCTCTGAGTAAGATCTCGTCCTAAAGTTGTATTTATAATTTGACGGCTTCACGTGTAGAATATCCTCTTTCTTTTTTATCTTTTTTTTTTTTTTTTTTTTTCACTGGTTTCAAGTTTTCCATCCTATGTTGATGTTAATAATGGTATTCTGAATCATGCAGTATCAATGAGATGATAATTAATTATCTCGACTTTGTTTCTATGTTCAGCTATTTGGGCATCCAACAAGTGGTTTTTGGCGGCCAGCGCATGGGAGACTGGGAAGAAGGCATGACAAATCCAGAGTATGGATATAAACACTTCAAGATATGAAATGTAATTCACTGTCTCAATCATTGCAATTCATGTTAGCTTTATTAACACGAGCTGTACCCATAATGCTCGGGTATGAGTGCGAGGTCACAATTGATGCCTGGGGACTCAGCCGAAACGGAGAAGCTCCCCTGTGAGTGTTATGTCGCCAGATGCTGCATGCAGAGCATCAAACATTTAGCCTAGATATTGCGGAGTTCACAGGATGATGGGCAACTGAGATCTGCTTTTAGTATCGATCGTCATCGAATTACTGCATTGTAACTAATGGTCTATCTGTAATTTGCCTTCGGAAAGCTATTTGAGCAATGAGAAAAGAGGCAAGATAAGTGCTTTTCAGAAAGCTCAAAGTCACGCACCAGTGTCAAGTTGTGATTGTTTTGACGGATGCTGGATGCTGCACCCTTCGTCCTTTGGTCAATAATTGTCCTCAGCAGAAGATTCTCTGCAAATCACATTTAGCAGATAAATAGTAACACTAAACGGGTCCAAGATACATAGAATCATAAGGAAATAATAATAAAATAATAAAAAGGCAAATTTCAGTAAATATACACCCACGGCATTTAATGAGACGTACTGCGAGAAGCACCTCAAAAGAAACCCGACGTCTCACAGCAAAAAAACGCTTAAACAATTTTGGCAAATTTTCCTTCTGAGAATCATTCAAAATATCAGGACAATATGGGCCGAGCCACTGTTGAAGCAGACGACAGCGGCAGTGTGGTGCAGGATACAACAAAAAATGATCACAATAAATTGAGCCCACACTACAAACAATGATCAGAATAAATTATGCGGGCTCCCGTTGCATGCATGGAGGCGGCTGAGACGTGACAACTCTACAGATGAAACATCTGGTGAACATCTGCATAGATTTGCAAACAGCAATCAGAGAACAAAATGTCGGCAAAATTGTGATGTGAAAAACTTATCCTTACGCCACCATGGATTATGCCGCTAAGAGAAGGTAATAACATATCAGATTGGCCTTGAGATTTTAGGTTTTCGGAGGTGACGATATTCCCTCATGTCACATTCTTTTTTCTTGCTAACTTGACAAAACGGTCGGTCCACTCCTTGTCTTCCTTCACAGCTTTATTCCATCGCTCCTTGAACTTTTCTAATTCAGCTGTTGACTGCCTTCTAATCTATCAAAATGCATAAATATTTGGTACAAATAACACCGTTAATTTAATAACAGGATATCCAAATTCATTGTTCTATTACAGCAACCAAAAAAAAAAAAGGTTAATTGTTTTTACCTGTGATCTTAAATCTACGGATCTGTGCAGTGCCTGTAATAGGAAATGCAGCACAGTGAATCCATGTCACTCTAAAGGACCACATCTTTACGTAAAATTGCAAGTGAAAGTATTAACAGCCAAGTAACTGACTTCATTAGGGTACACGACTTGTCGGATATACCCACTACCAGGAAATATGCCAATGAAAATTGTATCTTGCATTTGATAATGACCAAGTAATTGTTATTTTTATTGGTTGTCCTACTTCATTTTGCTTTAAAATTAGGTGGCTCATGGAAATGCCGGACCAGAGTAACCAGCCTTACAAAAACAGAAATCCAACTTATGAAATTGTTTGCTTAAAACTACATTCAGTTCAAGAAGTGAAGTTAGTAGAATTGCAAAAAGCATATCTCTCAATCCGATATCAATGCTTCTTATTACTTGCACTTAGTAGTAAATGGCTCAACAGAATTCACATAAAATATATGAATTCAATTGAGGTAATTAATTTTCTTTCAGACTATAACAGTAATATCTTTTGAAATGTCAGATACTACTTTGTGAAGGTGTATAAAATCCCTGCAAATTGAAAATTGAACAAAGATAATAACAATAACAGACTAAGTACATAATTTGTGCCTGTTTAACCTTAGTAACTGATGGTCCTCCCAGGGAGGGTATCCCTTGGTGAACGATGAATTCACTATCAATCACCCCAACCTTCTTAGTTTGATCACCCTGAAATACCATGTGGTGCATTACAAGTGTTTAAGAATATCATTGGAGTGAAAAACAACAAAAATAGAAGAGCAAACATGGAACCAGGCGAAATTCAAAGCAAAACAGATTATTTGCCAGATTATTCATGTAAATGTCATGTAAATAATTTATCTTCATCACCTGAGCACAATAACCGAGCTTCATGTCCAGGCCCCATCCGTGAATCAGGTCATTCTGCAAACAGCCGAGAAAATGAACTATATTAACAATGTCAATGATACCCAAAAAGACTAAGAAAAAGTAGTAGAATAAGGAAATTACGATATAACAAGCATGATATTAACCATCAAGTGCCACAAATCTATGTATAATCAAGTCCTTTAAAAATAAAACTTACATCCTACAACTGAAATTTTCCGCACGTAGGCGTGTTATCACCTTCCAAAAATATCTTCAGCATAAAGTAAACATATGCTATTACTCAAAATTAATATAATTTAAATAGATCATTCCCGAAAGAAACAAAAGAAGGTAAATTTTTGCAGCATCCAACAGAACCTACCAAATTATGCCCAGGCTACAAATGGAATTGGTGACTAGAATATACATAGCATACTCAAAAGGGAAAGCTACACAGTTTTATAGTTATACCTGGATGAGATGCCACACGCAGCGCCATGCAGCTCGAGAAAAAACAGGTGCCATCCCTTCGACCCACCTAGTGCCAGGAAACAAAAGTTACAACTCAAGCTAGTGGAAGGATTCCATGGGCAGGGAAATGCATTATAATTGGCCTACAATCGATGTGAAAAACCAGATGGTTATGGTGAAAAACTAATATGTGCAAACAAGAACACAACCATAAGCGATCAAACAATGAATAGATATTCAAAGGTTAGATTGTGGTGCCTAGTTTTATGTAAAATATGACAGTATTATTTCTCTAGTAACAGTGTTTGCACACAGCATGACAGTAAATGCTTCAGTATCTGGTGTAAAAAAATACAATCGAAGTGATGCTTACATTAGATCAGGAAAAAAAAAACTACTCAATGCAATAAGGTCAAGCATGACTTCGTTCAGATATCAGAAGGTTTCATGAGGTTTCAATCATAAGGGTGTCCCGAATAAAAGAAATTAGTCAAAGCTAACTGGACCAATAATAAAGTGCAATACCGATTATAAATACAACAATCATTTGTTCTGGTGGGTTAAGAGATCTAGCATGCTGATTAAATAACTATGCGAAGCAAGTAGAGAACTGTACCCTGTGCATGGAGGCCCTTTACTTTCATCAGAGCAATTCAGACTCCCACGGAAATCATATATGCGTCTGTAGTATCATAGAAGGAACCACAACAAGAAATGTCAAGAACCCATAAAAAATATACAGAATAAAAAAGTTTCACTGTTTATTTACCTGTGAACTTTCATCATTTTATTTCGGATTGTGATACGGTGGTGTATGTCAGATGATTGATCAGGATCTAGAGCAGGCTGTGAAATTTCCAGACCTTCAGAAAACATTATCTTTAAATACCTGAACGTTCAACCATGAAAAACATGGACTTGTCACATAAGATTCTGTTTATAGAGTCTTTTCACAAATAAATGAATAATGACCATGACCACACCTTCTAGGATGAAAGTTCTCCACGCCTAGATCTTCATCCCACAAAAATATGTAGTCATAGATAGATACAACATCAGGATGTAAAAAGCGTTTAGCAAACCACCTGCAAAAAGTCAAAACAAGAGCGTATCAAGAATAGCTTGGGTGCAACATACAACCTGTAACAAACAAAAAAAGAAAAGAAAAGAAAAGAAAAGAAAAAAGAGAATTGGCATGAAATGCTGTACGCACTAGTACTCACTAAAGCACTCTTTATAAACCAGCCAGAAGGCATGGGTATGCATTGATGTTTTGTTTTAGTACAGCTGGTCATGCACAGCAAGAAGAATACACGTCAAATTAGGGGTGAGCTATGACTAGTTACATGGATAGGCTTGGAGAGCTCAGTTAAGAGTGAAAATCTCCAAATTAAAAGAAAATACAACCCTCCTGGTTTTTCAATCATCTTGTGCAAAAATCCATGGCCCTACGTAGCCTCCTAGGATTACTAAACTTACAGGGCAAAGTTTATTACCATTTTGTTTGATTATAGGCAAGTATGTGTACTGCCTTGTTGCTCCAATTGAGATCATGCCATCCGTCAACGCTCCCATCATAATGAAAAAGCATAATTGAGAAATCTTCTATAAGAAACTGAACTAAGACAAATGATGAAGTTTATATTAGCAATCTTCGCTACCTATAGAACTGAAAAAGAAAAACATCTCTCAAGCAATCATGTGTTTAATGACCTTCCGAACTATATTATCCACATTTTTCTTTTGTGAAATGCCAACTGCCATTGCCAGAAGAGAATTGGACTTATCACTAGCGCCCTGCAAATGCATACAAGAGGAAATGTTACTAGAGAACAGATAAAGAACAAAACCACGCAATCCCACACCAAGCTCAAGCATTTCAATCAGATACTTTTGTTAAATTAACTAACTCACAACCAAATATTGCGCTCAAAAGTAAAATAATATATGCATCTAAACGAGGAATCTAATGAAGCAACACAAATTACACACCCAAATTTCCGATGAAACAAACAGTGATCTGAGATGAACGAATTAATAAGTCCTCGGATGAAGTAGTTACTTTTAACCTTGAGTTCTTCAACATAGACTTCAATTCCATGTCCGTGGTCGGTTCGATGATCCCGCGAGGCAAACCCTGGAGCTCGCCCCTCCATTCCCTCTAAAATCACAACAAATCCCAATCAAATTACGAAACAGAACACAATGTGATCATTAGAGAAGCACCGGGAATCGCACTATATATATATACATACCTCGGTCGGCAAGGAAGGATTTCGCGTCAGATCCATCTGATAAAGAGGAACAATGTCAGAAGACGATAAAAAGGGGATAAGCTAGAGAGAGGGAGGGGAGAATGGTTTGAGACCTCGAGGTGCTTGTTTTGGATCTTCATGGTGATGAGGAGAGCGAGGGCCATTAATAGAGCGAAGAAGCCGAAGGAGGTGGTTTGCTTCATGGGCGGCGACGCAGAGGAGGAGCTAGGGTTTCTCGCTGGCTTCACTTTGGAGACGACAAAGAGNAAATATAATTTCAAAAAGCATGGATGTAAATCCAAGCAAACGTTAGCATTTCCAACTACTTGGGCGTAACATGCCTCTTGTTACCCGAATTCGCGCTAATTTTACGCAATCCATCAGTAAATTTGACTTTACATTGTGCGCAGATGCAATATGCGCAACGAAAAAGGATGTAAAAACAGAAATTCAGAGTACAAGCAATGCTTTCAACTCAGCATCTCCCGGCAATTCTTGTTTGACTCTCAACAATCCTGCGTCTTTCTTCTGCGAACTGCTTCTAACTGAAAGAAAACAAAGGAAACAAAAACTGAGCTTAAGCCAAAAAAAAAGAAGTAAATTAAGACAGAAGAAGAAGATCCCAATTCATTACGAAAAGTTTGAGCCTATGGACCGCTATCCCAGGGTTCAAAGGTATATTCCGAAAGATTGTATCATTTCTGATCTTCCAAATGATTCACCAGCATCCAACTAGGTTAGTAAGACAGATACGCTTCTTTTGAGTATCCTTCCTACCCTCCACTTATTCCATAGTAGACCGACGTCGACCCCCAGATCTTGGTTCTGAATATCAGACACCCCTGTTGCTAAGATAAGTTGATCCTGGCAAATTAATGAATTACGACATCTCAGTAGCGTAGAGAAAGAGTGCAAAACTCTTTATAAGAACCAAAAGAAGATTAAAAAAAAATAGGGTGCAAAACTAATAAAAGAAAACACTAATCAAGGTAAGGAGGAAACGCTACGCGACTCGTCTTAAATTAGTTCAATTTTTCCCTCCCCTATTTTCGCCCTATACGCCAACACCGGGAGTTTTTCTTTTTTTGGAAAAACTAGTCTACAGGATCACAAATATACCCAACATTTCTGCTTAAGGCCGTACTTGTTGAACTCAGAGGCTTTTAACGATCATCCCCCCTTCTACACCGGCTTCGGACTTTTATTTTACAAGAAAAAGTTCAGAGATTTTAATGCAACGTACAAAACCACTGGAATCAACATTATGGAACTTATTCCAGCGAAGTAGCTACAGGATTTTTAGACAATAAACACAAATTTCTCATCACCCCCTCCGTTACAAGAGGCAAAGTAACTTCTAAGAGAGGTGAAAAAAAGGGAACAAAAGGGTGTAGAGTTTATTAATTTCAACCATGGATTCGACATATTGAAATGTGTTACTTCGGGAACAAAATATGCATGTTTCCCATGCCATGCTATCAGTGGACTATTTAGGAGTTTCGAAAATTATGATATTGGGACAAGATTTTGAACTATTCAGGTTTCATATAATGAAGAAAGATACAGGCTTCAAACAGCCAACTCTACAAGAAGCTAACTAGTAACTAGGTCTCTTGTATTCCGTCAACCATCCACATGCTCGGCTCTGAGTGTTCCGCTTGTTCCTTTCTACTTCCATCTACAAATTCTTCAGCAAAGTCCCATTCATCCGGCTGGTGTTTTGCCGAGTTACATGGCTGTTAGTTATGTTAGCATGTGTACATTGAAATAAATTACTGGAGAAGAGCAAACCAATCAAGTGCTTTTTGTTAAGCTTCAGTGCGCAAAAGCACTTGGAGGCTCCATTGAAGCTAAATCGAGGCATAGTATGGCTTAATGGTACAGTAGGATTATAAAACTTCCTGAAGTGCAAGTTTTAGCTCCTGTGCACTCTTCGCGATAGACCCTCTTCTTCTGCTCAGAAAAAAAGAGACAAAAAAATGAATAAAAAACAACAGTGAAGGTTACATTAAGACTAGATTCATGTGCGCAACATCTCCAAATGACAATTTGCAATTTTTTGTTGCCGTAGCATATCCTGATGGCAAATTCTGCCAATATAAAGTGTTGATTTGCTTTGTTGGCACGAAGGCAATGAAAATGACCATGGTGCTACATAAATTCTGCAATGAGAATAAACAGCAGAGTTTGGAAGGGTGATTCTGGAATTTTACACCCACATGAATTATTTGCACTCAGTGCACCACATTACCTGTGCATCGCCCAATGAGATACATCCATCTCATCTCATATTTTAACTTGAGCAGTCTTAAATTCAAATATTATTTTCTTTAAAAGTAAGTAAAATGGTTCCATCCAAAATATGAAAGGCCTTCATGTCAATATTTGGTTCCGCAAGGGGCAATGAGTTTTCTTAGTTTGGAAGATAATAAAGGATTGAATTTTCTGACCTTGCAAGAGAAGGTAACCTATTCTTGACCTTTTCCAGTTCAATGAAGCAAAGATTGCACCGCTCAAGCCTGAGATGGATAGAAATAATCAGTAAGAAGCATATTGTAGCAATTTAGAATTTGAGAAAATTTAAAGCAGAGAAATAAAATGCAAACCTTTGCTCCGCTTGAAGGTCTACACCAACAGATGGACCAGCCGATAAAGTTGAATGGATTACAGGGCCAAAAGTTCTAACAAGCTTGTGCAACATCTCCAAGGAAACACCTAAATGCCTAAAATAAGGGAAGTTGGTAAGAAATGGAGTTGCACTGTAAGTTATAAGTTGGTAGATTGAAGGGTGCTCGTGATAGTATATCTGCACCATAACACCCTGCTAAATACCCAATTGCTCATATGTCTACTGATTAAATAGTCACCTAGTGATTCACTACTTTCTTTACAGAAGTGAAGGGGACAAAATTTTCATGTGTACGTCATCGGTCTACTAGTAATTATCAAGCAAAAAGGAAAGACAACGTACAGATAATCATTATATACCTTTCCATTTTACTCTCTAGAAGTGTATTGAGGAGTGGCATTAGAGATGTGCATAAATCCAGTGTGATAGTATCACTCTTCTCCATCAAAACACTAACTACATCAGCTGAGACCTGCAGTACGATAGCAAACATTAAAATTAGCCTGCGTTTAACTAACATATGGAATGGAAACAACAAATAGAATACATACAGCATGATCAGATATCATTCCCATTGCATGGATGACACCCTTGACATCCTTCCTTTCCCAAAATTGATGAACAGTCTGTAAGTTAAGCAAAATATTTGACGTCATTACCATATTAAAGTACAAACTGTGTTTCACTTAAGCCCATCTCTCATAATATGGACATTACATAAGCAACTAAACTGCAATCACATTGGTATATGGTGAATGACCGTTAAAATCAAATTTTACAAATCTGTGTTTTATTTTACATAAACAGAAACATAGTTACTTCCCAATTGCCAGACCAAAAGATAATATGCAGAAAAGCAAACTTCTACAATATATCAAGCAAAATATTACTCTCTGCTCTCCAGATTAATGTTGCCAAAACAAATGATACTAGAATATGCAAAATGAAAGATAATCACAAAATTATGAGCCGCATGAGACCCGAACCAGAACTAATAGAGCTGAGACCCATGTAAGGAGAAGAGTTAGGCATAGTAAATGCAGATTCTACAGTTCCCAAGTTATCTAATGATACTACACAGATTAGATAATTAAGTCACCTGTAACTTTGTTAACCTAGACCGTGCAGAGCCTAGAAATAGTTCATGCTGTTCAATTAAACCAGCAACAGCATCCTCATCACTTCCAGATGGATCTTCCTTTTCAGCTGGAGCACCACGTCTCTGTTCAAATCAATGGAATCATTAGCAACGAGATTACTATTTAAATAAAAAAGAATATAGGAAGCCATATATTTAAAGAAAAAAGAATAGGCAGCCATACTTTGATAAATACAGAAAATGAAGATGCTATGCACACTAATGAAATCAGTTGGAATTCAAAGGGCATTCCATGAAAAAGTATGTCAACTATAACTGTTAGACAAATAAAGTATGCAAGTTCTACATAACCGTCATGGCCACTTTTTAGCAGCATATGTGGAAACATACAGAAGAATAAGGCATGCTCGCAGCAGCAATGTTCACAGAAGAAGTGCTAGTCGTGGGGCCTTCATAGCTAGGAGATTGATCCCTGCTTTCCCAATTCGCAACAAGTGACCTTGTTCTCCCTATATCATAGTCAGAAAATAAGACATTCAAGCTGACTGAATTTTTTATGAGCTTAACTTCACAGAAGTATACCTCCTTTTGAAACTTCCACAGAGCAAGCATCACTAGGCTTATGGACTCGAATGTTGTCTACAACAACATTTAGTAATTAAAAAACGAGAGAAAAATTATAAAAAAAAAAACAGTGAAAACAACTGGAAGCACTTAAAGCATGGCATAGAGCAACAGCTTCTGAACATACATTTCTCATGGTGGTAAGTTTGAGATGGTTCCACTGGAAGAGAAGAACTCAGTCTCCCTGTTGCAACTTGTTTAATATCATCTGCTTGATCTTCTCCAATAGTCATTATTTGATTACCATTATTTCCAACAGAAACATAAGGCCTGTTCATAGCTTCATTTGATTCTGTAACTTTGTTGCCCATATCATCTTTATCTGAATCATCGTTGATTTTTGCCGGTTTTCGACGGTCAGCAAACTTTGACCGTAGACTAAACGGTAGCGTTCTCCCAACAACAGACTCTTTTCTAGAATCAAGGGTTGACTCCACTCTCGAGCTTGTTCCAGCTACTGTGACAGCGCCCACGTCGCCCATTTCTTTTCTGAAATCAGAGGACTGCTCCACTT
Source organism: Ananas comosus (assembly GCF_001540865.1). Lineage (NCBI taxonomy): Eukaryota > Viridiplantae > Streptophyta > Magnoliopsida > Poales > Bromeliaceae > Ananas > Ananas comosus. Next base: position 2,168,856 of record NC_033645.1, read on the forward strand.
TAGGGTTTGTTCTGGGTACAATAACAGGAATCACATCACCAGATTCCCTTATAGAATCAGATGCCAGCTCTGTTCTCGAGCTAGTTCTAGGGACAATAACAGGTACAACATCAGCTCTATTGAAGCTCAAAACATTGGCTGTAGAATGGCTTTTTGATGAATTTCTCTTCAGGTTGGGTGTACTCGATGCTGGACCTGAACTTGAAGCAGTTGGTTTTGCAGCGGCGCTAAGTCCGATTCTTTGAGGAGTACCAGGAACACCTACAGTTGTTTCAGTTTCAAAATTAACAGTAAAATTAGATACTCCACGAATGCAAACATAGATTCGATAAGCAATCTAGAGAAATTGATAGCCTACAAGCAATAGGTTTAGCCTCTTTAGCTCCTGAATCTGAATTTTGCGAAACTGATAGTCTTCCCATAGTAGTCTTTATACTGCCATCTGGATCTTGTGGAACTGATAGTCGGCCCAGATCTTGTGGAACTGATAATCGGCCGGAACTAGACTTAGTGCTGCTGTCATTTTGCAATGGTGTGTTGCCGTTTGAATTAGATTTTGATTCTGAATGACCATTTTCTCTTGCAGGAGTAGCCATTGCGTATGGCTCGACACGCTGCCATTTGAGAAGTCAGTTGTAAACTTATTAAATTTCAGATCAGTGGTAGTGCGAAATATACATGAATTTCAGAAGATACCGAGAGATCCACGACCCAAACTCCAACACAACTTTGATTGAAAGAACAACCAAGAAGTTTTTTATCATGGACGTTCAGGTCTGATAGTCTTGACCATCCCACATCCACAGCATCATGGCATCTTATTGGTTCCCATGAGAAAACCTAGTCAATGCAAATAAAGATTGATAATTGAATAAAGAAAACAAGAAAACAAAAAAGAGAAAATAATTTCTACCTTCAGACTCTCATGCAATCCACATAGCAAAGTTCTTCCATCAGGATTGAACGTCATAGACCGAACGCCAGAGGTCTGACATTCAAAAAAAAAAAAATTAGCTATTCTAGTTTCCAGTCCACTCAATCTTTTTTTTTTCCCCCACCATTTAAAATCCGACATAAAAATTAGCTATTCTAGTTTCCAGCCCACTCGAATCTTTTTTTTGTTTCCACCATTTAAGATCCGACCTGAAGATTGATAATGTGACCCCATAGATATAAGGAAAATTTAAGCACAGGTATATAACCAAAAAAAAAAAGAAGAAAAGATATAACCTAATGCCAAAACTGTAACCCATTAAGATACCTCAGGTCCAGCAGATCCAATCAACTCAAAAGTTTCAAGATCCCAGAATTTGACAGTCCTATCAGCTGAACCTGTATATTTAACAAAGAGATGATGAAGAAATTCATCGTGCCAATTAAGAAGATACTAAGTTAAACACAAAATTCCTCGAAAACTTTTAAAGTGTTTAGCAGATCAGAATTATTTAACTTGCAGAAATAAATGCAGTCTAAAAACAGAGCTGCCTAGAAAGGAAAGCCTGTTAGGAGCAAGTGGCTTTATTCTGAAAAAGAATAATGAAGACCCATCATAAACTGCCGGCCATACTACTAATACACAGAATCTTTTGTATACATGTACGTAATCCTATCAGGCCATTCCATTCGTAAGACATAATAAGGGAAGGCTCATGGAATTCTGGAGGTGATAGCAGGCTACCTTCTGGAAAGAAGGCCTTTCTGGTACTTCTAACACATTTGTTCCATAGGATTTAATCCTTAATTACATTAAATCAAAATTTAAGAAAATAACTGATGAGGTTAGCAATCAATAATGGTTAGATTTTTTCTTTTTTTTCTTTCATCCTAAGATCATCATTATAGATAATTACCTTTGCCCCACTTTAATCCACAACATCGTCATTCCTTTTCTCAAATTAACTTAAAGTAGGTAATAATTACTCAGATACAAACACAAACATGACCAGGAAATTCCATATCCTTCTGCCTTGCATGGCGAAAGAGAAACCCTTGGCCACTGGTCAGCAAAAATACACACACGAAATAAAATGACGAAGAAAAGAAGATAAATGAAAATAAAAAACAAAATATAGAGTGATAACATTTGTACTTCCAGCAAATCAATTATTTTCAAGTTGTATTATGCATCTAAAATATGCTGTACCAATTGATGTTTCCATTTTCTGAGATAAGTGCAAGGAACAATCTAACCTGTTGCCAAGAGAAACTCGTGAGGATGGAAATCGATGCACTGAACCTGGCCCTCATGGCACTTAAAATCATGTAACAGCTTCCCTGCAGTCAGATCCCAAAGCTGTCGAGGCAACGTTTTTCAGTAAACTGGTGAGGAAGTTACTAGATAAATAGGACATACAAAATATGTAAGACAAGACTTTTTCTTTGATTCATACCAGATTCTTGTACTCAAAATTATTTACACTGTAAAAATTTAAAACTTTAAAAGATAGCAAGTGCGATGAATCTTGATTCATTTCCACTCTTCAATGAGTAATCAAAGAACTCCAATATTACCTTCACGGTATTATCTTCTCCACCGGAAACAACCCACCGACCATCAGGCGTGAATCGAATAGCATTAACCCCTCTTGTATGGCCTTTATATGTGTGGATACAACCCTTCCTTCTAATATCCCATATCTTCAGATTTGTATCCAACGACCCAGAAGCAAAGAACTCTCCAAATGGGTGGAAGTCCACTGAAATGCAATTTGACCTGTGTCCCGTCAGAGTGCGAACAACTGCACCCAAAAAAGAAAAAGTCAGCTGACTCACAGGAGATAAGTCCAGTACATTAATGTCAATTAAAAAAGGATATACAAGATAAGCATCCATACTCTTTGCCTCCTCTAAATCCCACAACTTTATTGTGCCGCTAGCTGCTCCAGCAGCAACCAATACTTCGGAGGAATCAAAACTAACTGACTCTACAGCACTTGTATGCCCAGATAGACTCTGCACACCACACCCTGAGCTAGTTATATTTCTCATTCTTTGAATCTATTGTTGCATAGTTGGAAAGAAGCATACTGCATGTACTTAATAATTTGAAGGTAAATTAGCATTATGAGGCTGGTTAGGAACACACCAGTATGGAGTTGGGTTTGCCAATTGCCCAGAGATTAACCTTGTGGTCCTCTCCTCCAGTGACAAGAACCCTAGAAGTTTTCCTCCCAATCTTGAGACAATTGACATTGGAAGAATGTGCAACAAACTCCTCTGTATTTCATGTAGTCAAGGCACACATTTCTCGTCCCTCGCATTGAAGGTTGCATTTGGCATTGTTCATGGGTTCTAAGTTTTTTTTTTGTTTTAACCATAAGAAAACTTAAGATTCAATAATATGCTGAGCTACACTTCTTTTTGATTTTGTTATTATTTTTTGTTACCAAAGTTGTCTCTGTTTAAAACAAACAAATTACCATTGCATTTATTTTGTTTTTAATCTCTAATGTACAATTGCTGCAAACTACAAAAACAGCTTACATATAAAACTAAATAGCAAACTTAAGAAAAAAGAGGACAAAATTACTATACCAAAACAAACCCTAAAATTTCCAGAGCAATCAATTATTCACTCCAGTGCCATTATGACGATCTTAAAACCACAGAGCACAGAGATCACAGGAGCAAGTGCCCTAAATATGCCACCCCATAAATCACATTCACGATCCAGTGAAATAAATCTAACCTCCATGTCAAAGAAGTGAGTTCCCTTAATTAATACCCGGAAAACCCTAAAACAGTTTCTCCGCACAAATTAAATTCAAACCAAAAAAAAAACCAAAAATAGAAAGGATACGTAGCTTGTAAGCGCGCTTGGTGGCGGTCGCCATGAATCCAGTGGCAGTGGGAAACCCCAGCCGAGCTCCTTCCTCTTCGTCTCCTACAAATCCAACAAATCCGGTTCCCCGATCCAACCCCTCCTCCCCTCATCTCAGATCGGACCAACTCATCCTACAGCGGATCTCGACGATTCGATCCACCATTTCTCTATACTCAAGTAAAGACCTCTTGTTTGGTCGAGACAAGCTAAGTTACCTCAGAGAACAAGCTATCTCACCATGGAAGCGCCGCCACCGAGCTGCGGAGCTCGGGAGGAAGGTAAGAGGAGCGGCAATGGCGAAGGGTGAGAGTGAGACGGAGCTAATTAGGGCTCGAAATGCTTGACTTCTCAGCTACTCTCGCCGTTGTGTGAGGGTGGAGAGAGAGAGAGAGAGAGAGAGAGGAAGAAGAAGAGGAGGGAAGGAGAAACCGAGCTTTCGTAGAGACGGGTTACGACCCAATAGGGAGGGTTTGGTTTCAAATAAAAAAAAAAAAAGAAGAAAATAAATTAAATAAATCATGTGTTTGGTGTTTTCTCCTTCTTTTTTTTTTTTTCTTTTTTATTTTTATTTTTTTTGAATAGGAGTAAACTAGAACTTGCCTGGTTGTCCCTCGCTGCCACTTCATATCTCGTTTTTGGCCTAATAAATGGCTTTTTATTTTCCTAATTTTAGTCCTTTTATAAATAAGTAAAGTTGCTAAAAAATTAAATTAAATTAGAGCCCAAGATTTGTTAGAATAATACATAAAATTAGTAGTATAGGAGTAAATCGAAAAGTTTCATGGATCATGAGAAGTTGAAACTATTGAATCAATTTATATTGAATAGCCATATTAGGATAAAATCATAGAATTGTACCAAACAAATTGAGATTGATCCAGATTAAATTTGTAAATTATGTTGTATCTTCCTAGTGATAACTCTGAATTGCTATCCTCTTATTTTCTTTTAATTTCTACTTTGTTGTTTTTCATTTCAATATTGTTCTATATTAATTTAATTTTATACAGACAAATCTGACATACTATAATATGAATTCAAAATTTGAAACCGATCTAAAATAATGGATGGAATGTTCGTTTATTGAACAACATATCGTTCCACATCTTAATTCACACACCTGTTTGATCTAATCATTAGATCCTTTAGTTACATAATTTGAATCAGAATTGAATCTCATTTCAACACTATACTCATTTGGTTTCATTTACCCAGAAAAACAAATAGGTAGCCTAGCGCTATTGTATTTTATTCTAGTTTAAACCTAAATTCTTTATACGGGCTAATCTTTTCGTATATTTTAAATTAAGACTTTTTTTTTGCATTTAGCACCATAAAAAAAAATTATAAATGATAGTAGCAAATTTATATTTACATATTTAGGCCTTTTCTTGTAATGTGAGCACCGTATTGACATCGTGATTGAATTACTATATTTATATCTACACCTTAATTCCTTTGCCTTAACTTAGAGTGATAAGAAATACGAAAAAAAAATACGGTGATTCAGTCACCATATTTAAATACGGTAATTGAATCACTGTATCTAACTTAAAAATACCACTTAGGTGCTTTGCGGCAAAAAAAACAGTATTATTTATATAAATATAAATTTGTTAGAATAATTTATAAAATTTTTTGTGAGGAACCTAAATGTAAAAAAAACCCTTTAAATCTACTATTTGGATTCACTATTGTTGCTATCAAACTAAATAAATTATTTAAAACGCGTTTGTCCACGACCATGAGCTCCATTGTTTCCCGGGATCGAGCTTTGACCATAAGAGGTTGAACTTTGAAGGGGAAGAGCTTTTGCAAAGGTTTAAATAACATTATCAAAAAAATTTCCAATAATTTATTTTAGTAAAATCTCTATTATTAATTTTTGATACAGTATTAAAATTTGAATTTTACTATTCAACCTTTCAATTTATTTTATTTAAGCCCATCAACGACGTTTTAACTTTAAAATTTGAATGTGTGGTTTATTTTAACAAATTTAATTAATATATTTTATATAACTCTTGTAACTATAATTTATTAAAATAAATAATTAGGTTAAAATTTGAAGTTAAAGTAGTGGTGGCTGATTCAAATCAAACAAATTGAAAAGTTATATAGTAATATCGAAATTTTAAAAAGTTGTACAGTCATTCAATATGATCTATAATTCTGATAGGTTCTGTGAGTATTTTACTTTTTCTTTTTTTTTCTTTAGAGCTTTGTGTTTATAACTCACGTTATATTTTGATTTGTACTATTATTAGCAAATCTTTATGAAAAACTAGAAGGAATTTTATATAAGAAATAAACTGTTGTACTTGGAACACAAATAGTAAAATTGGGACCCTGAACCATATAATGATGATTTTAATAAAGCATATTCCGTAACATATGTGGCTCGTGCGAACAACTCATTGGCATACTTTTGAGAACAAGGTTTTTAGTCAACTTCACACGGAAAACCCTGATGTTACATTTCTTGCTTACTTAGATAACGTGGTTACCACTTTTGGCGAAAATACAATATAAAATTCATATAAACATAATTAAAAATATATAATAATTAAATTTCAAATTTAATAACTCACATACCAACTATTAAATTCCCATCCAACTGTGCTAGATATGATCAGTGTTTTTAAAAAATGTTATTTGAAAATACAAAATATGACGAAATAATCTTAGAAAAATAAAAGAAAAATGTGCAAAATTTTAGAGTAAAGTGAGAGCTAAATATTTTATCCACTCAAACTCTCTCTCTGGGATATGTTTTAATAAAATTCAGCATAACTTAGAGTTAATCCAAATATCTTAAATAAAGAAAATTTGTTTTTATTTAAATAACACTGTTTTGAACAAGTACTGTGCCATTAAGAAAAACTCTGAATTAAATTTCAGAGTTCCCAAACAAAGCCTAATAGTGTTTAATAGTGAATTGGAATGTGTACGTGTGAAGGTTGATTGTAAGTTAAATTGGGTTCGATCATTTAGTTGGTTAGTCTCAATCATGAAGCCGTTGTACCAACTGACGAAATCTAATTCAGAATTAGGCATTGTTATTGGAGGAAAAAAAAGCCCACAACTACTAGATTTGCCTATGAATAAAATTATTAGGGGTACATATGAAGCCAATTAAGAGGAAACAAGTGATTATCTTATAGTTTTAGTTTGAGATCTATTCCACAATAGGTTGCTAAACTTTTACTCATGTTTCTCTTTGATTCCTAATATTTGATTTGTTGCATTGTGAAGCATGAGTTATTATTACATTGTTCTTATTTTAGTCCCAATGTCGGCTTGTCTAATTTGGCATTTCAAATCACTACGCACGCAACCATCAGGATGAGTATAAAATGTAAAAGGACCGCTCTCTAACCGCTTAAATTGTTGGAAAAAACTTAGGTCGTTTCATATTATTTATAAAATATCAGGACAGGAGGTTCTGAGTTTGATTCACATCAGACAATTAGGATTTTTTGATTTCCTCCTATTCAAGTAAAGTAATAAGCCCAGAAAGGGTCGTTTACAATGGTTGGAACATCCTAATATAATGTATTAAAGGTAATACATTAAAATGAATTTTGAGAAAAACGTAGCAAGCTTATCTGCTTTATTCATTTTTTTTAAATGAACTCAACTTAAAAATGTAAAGCTATTAAAACTTTGAACTTGAGATATTGGTACTAACCATCAAGCTCTTAGTCAACTATGCTAGGTACAGGCAATGAGGCATTAAAATAAAATGAAGTAATTGATTAGGGATTAATAGTGTAGTTTATTTAGTTTGTTGGGAGTATCATACATGGTATTAAAACTAAGATGCAAGAATATGTGAAGCATATTTCAAGGGGCCGAGGATTCTCAACAACATTGCTGCATTAAGATCCTACAATTGTGATCAAGCTAGTGTCGGATCGTTGGCGCTAACCACTAATCCCAAAAGCTCAAGCTGTTAGAAATACGCAATTAATTTACTTAAAGCTTACAGATACAGCGCCCACAGATCATGATTGTGTCACGATTGTGACTCGGCCCAATCAGCCTCATGCCACTTTGAACGTAACTCGGCCCACTTGGTCTCCCGTCACAGGGCAGGATGCTGGCCCATTTAAGCCAACAATCTCCCCTCCAATCCCCCCTACAGCACTTGTACATATTTGCAGCATGCGAGAATCGAATCCGTGACCAGTGGCTCTGATACCACTTGTCGGATTGTTAGCGCTAACCATTAATCTCAAAAGCTCAAGCTGTTAGAAATACGCAACCAATTGATTTAAAGCTTACAGATACAGCGCCCACGGGTCACGATTGTGACTCAGTCCAACCAGCCTCACGCCACTTCGAACGTGACTTGGTCCAATCTAGCCTCACGCTATTTCGAATGTAAATCGGCCCGCCACATGACAGGATGCTGGTCCATTTAAGCCAACAGCTAGGACAATTAATTTCTATCGAAGAAAATAATTTAAGACTCGGAATACTATAACAATTTGAATGAATAATCAACAGCACCTAAATACTAATATTATAGGAAAAGTTCTTATATCCACGCTTTGCAAAGCGTATGCTTAGGGCTATAATTTAAATGGCAATTAAATTGGTAATTTGGGATGGAAGAGACTAAAAGAAACTGATTAAGGGCGATAACGATGGAAATAATGAGATAATGTTGTGTTGTGACCATCCAAACAAGCACATGCTCAGGAATAATTAAAAGGCCAAAGCATGAACTAGGAAAAACCTAGATCATGGAGGGGACCATTTGATTCAATCATACCCCCTCTGCTTCTAATAGTTTAGAATAGTGTGACATACCACATGCTTACCATTGATGAACATGTGCTTTTTTAGCCATGTATGAAGTATTGTGCATACTATTTTTGTTAATTGGGTTTTATTTTTCATAAAGTGATTTGTTATTGGTGTATGGGTTAATCGTTTAACGAAACTATTACACAACCATAATGTGAAAAAATGAAAGGAAAAACAGGGCAAAGAGATTTTTGTCATATTTGATATACTCGGAAGTGACGTGTCAACTACACTTCAGAGAAGAACTATAAATTCTTTTTCACAAAAAGAGAAGCTCGAGAACAAACTATTTTAATATTATTGGAAAATAAAAACATATGAATATAAGAAAAGAAAGAAAATGTAAACATTCTCTTAATCTTCCTTAAGGAGTGTTACCACTAACCCAACATATAGTATGTAAACATGTTACAGTCAATAGTAGGTTTTTGTTTGCATGTTTGTACCTTTTTTTAAGTACTTGGATACTGTGTTCAAGTACAACAAAAACTGCAGGAATATTTACTCTTTTGCGCAGTTCATACATCACCAAAACATCGATCCTCCAATGTGAATGAAATTGTACGAGATAAGCAAAAATTTCATCTTCTTTTGAGATTCTGCTCATCGGATCAAAAGCGCGGCCTCAGGTTGCGCAAAGTATTTCGCTAAATCAGCTAGCATGACCATCTTGTGGACCTTAGTGCTCAAGAACGCGGACGACAATGCCCACCGCGATGGTACTCCCCGATGCTCGCAAGAAAACTCTACCGAGAGCTCGACAATTCGAGAACTCTTCCACACAAACTGCTCCATCCAGCTTTACCTGAAACAAGATAAAAAAATGTTTCTGCTATGTAAGTGAATTTTGACGTCGCGTATGGTGACGACATGGCCATTTCTATCCCATTTAAGCAAGGAACTTGATGAAAAGGAAAAGATGCAAAAGTTAGGACCCAAATTGTAAAAATTGAAAGGTTGGGGGGTTCAAATAGAAACCTTCTAAAATGGTTGGGAATCCAAGATGCAATTTACCCTTTGCAGAACAACCTAATCTTGGTCTAAATATGACAAAATGACCTAATGAAGCTTACACAAAACGCAAATGCGCATATGACATTATGCCTGAAATTGATAAAAGGTGTGGACATTAACTGGCTATAAAAGGTGTGGACATTAACTGGCTAGCTAATATAGATGGGAACAATAACAAGCATACCTCTATGATAGCACTTTGCCTTGCTGTAAGCATCCGTGGCGCCTTCTTAGAAACATTTCCAGTTTTCTGATCTACCAAAGCCAATATTTTCACCACCCTCGCAGATTCCTTCGCATGGTGTATATGGAGCTCGACCTAATAATTAGGTTGAATGCTTCTCTCAAAAAATAATTAGGTTGAATGCACATGATATGGCATTAGTAAAGTGGCTTTCACATAAATATCCCTACCATATCATCTAATTAAAATCATACCCCCAGCATATTCCAATTTTCGTATATAGCCTCAAAAGCGCAATTTTTCATAAAAGCACCCTTATCTTAAGGTAGAGAGTTGTAAAATTCGTAGGAGGGCAGGGTTTTTAACTACAAGGATATGTAAAAAAGAAACTGAATTTTTGAATAGCATATATGAAAATTTCAGATTGTCTCCTACCAAAACAACCACTAAACCCAGACAAAAAGATTCATTTGGGACCTAACCTGAACGCCAACCAAAATCGGAATAGTTATATCCAAGACAAGGACTTTAAGCTCCAAACTAGTTGCAACTTTCACGGGGAAATTTGGTTGGCACAACACTCCACCTTGGATCACGTGGCTAGCATCCACGCCTGGCAAACTAACAGCAATATTATCTCCGGCTCTCGCCATGCTGCAACTAGTAGAGTCACGCTCAATAGTTCGAACTGTAGCTAAATCTCCTGAAGGCATAAGGAGAACCTGAAGACAAGTCGCCTAAAATCAACAACTGCAGAAGCTTTTCCAAATTTCTCTTTGGTGGCCGTCACAGTTGTGGCTCTTTTTTGGTCAACTCGCATGGAATCTATTGCTAAGTAGCTACATAGAAAAGTTACAACTTTTTACCTAAAACATGACTGAAAAGGCATACCTTAGAACCAACACGAATTGCTCCAGTCTCCAATTTACCACAAGCTGCCACTTGACCTAGAGTGTGTGAGGTGATAACATCACATATTGGCAGAAGAAGAGGCTTAGAAACATCACGATGTGGTGGCTGTAGAGAGTCAATGGCATCTAATAGACAGTATCCTGTGTACCTACATATTCAGTCATCATTTTCAGAAAGTAACTTCGCAAAAAAATAGTATCTGTTAATTCATCAATGCCCACAAAACTGGGACATTATCTCAAGCAGTTAATTGTTGCTTCTATTGCCAAAGAGTAACTGCTTCATGTACCTAAGAAGTTACACAAGAATGTTGTTCCTGAGTAAACTTTGGAGGCATGGCAACAAGTGATGTCATGTTCGAAGTTTAAATGGTGAAAGCAATCACTAGCTGTCCCGCGTATCATGCTGCCTCATTAACAAAATTCTAAGGTATATTTTGAGAGGCGGCATTACTGTTTGCACAAGAAACAATATGATTACATGCAAATATATCTCGTATGAGACAATCAAAGAATAACTAAATTACCAGGAAGTCAACCGTGTATCTGAAGCAGTTGCCACCAAATTTTGATTTTCCATTGCACTAAGTGGAACCCATGTCATTGACAATTCTTTGAACCCACAGGAACGTAGGAAAAGACCAAGTTGGGATTTTATCAATTCAAATCGTTCCTTAGAGAAGTCTACCACATCCATTTTGTTAACAGCAATGATAATATGCTCCACACCAAAGCTCCTGGTAAGTTGTGCATGTTCCTTGGTCTGACCAACACCATTACCGCTCATGCCTGCTTCAAATGAACCTATAGAAGCATCAACAACTAGAACAGCAGCATCAGCTTGTGTTGCACCAGATATCATGTTTGGAACAAAATCCTTGTGGCCAGGGGAGTCAAGAAGAACAACTCGGTAGTTTTTTGACTCAAAATATGCAACGGCCACTGTCATTGTTATACCCCTTTCTCTCTCATATGTACTCTCGTCCATTGCCCAAGCATAAGCAAATGAGCCTTTTCCCTACAATGAAAACAGAGACACTTACATCTACAACTGTGGAAAATTATCTTTCTTATTCATATCTTTATGCCTGCACATTTTTCGTGCACCCTTCAGAAAAATAATTTGTTACAAAATCTACCCTTGCAATTACAAAAATTCTGCTAATTGATAAACTTCTTCTCACACAAAACCAACTTCCCACCATGTAAATCATCAGAAAAGCACATAAAACTGGAATAAGTCTAAAAGAAACGTACCAGAGCAGGACCTCCCCGAATATATCTACATCAACAATCATATACAAAATAGCAAGCCATTCACAAGGAATCTAACCTTTTCTTTAGCTGCTTTCTCATATTTATGCATTTGCTTCTTGGAAATCCGTCCCATAAGTTGTAGCAGTCTCCCAGATAATGTAGACTTCCCAGAATCAACATGACCAACCTAATAGGGCACGCGCCCAATTAATCTCATGCATGATAAAGAAAAAGAAAAAAGTGGCAATAAGATTCTAAAACTAAAAAAGGTGAGAAGCCAACAAATCAACAGAACTAGCAAAATGGATGGCTTACAATTGCAAGATTCAATTGACTCGGCAACTGTTCTTCATCAGAAAGCATCCATTTTTCGGGCTGGTACTGTAACATGGCTTTATTGCTTTTATTATGCCTGGAGTTTTTATCCAACTTCAAGCCAGTTAGATTCTCTTCTAAAGTTTGTGCTGCATCTTCTTTGGTGTTATTATTGCTCTCATCCTCATCAAGTTGACCAGCTGTAACCAATGAAGCTGATGAACTGGCTGCTATTCTGTTGTCTGGTAAAACATTCACTATTGCCTTCTTTCCCTTGATGCCAGATGAAGCCTTTGCTGAAGTTGAAGGTGCCGTGTCAACTGATACAACAGAATATAGTATACAAAAAGACAAATCAAGGTAACCATCAAAAACAGTATCTATTGGGGACTGATATGTACTTGAAGAAATGCGTGTCATATAACTGATTGCAACTTTCATTCAGAAATTTTGTTATATGGCATGCTTTCTACTACTAAAAAGAGTAAAAGATAATAGAACTGCAGATAATCTTTATGTGTCAAAGAACAAAAAGTACGTAGAACGCATGTAATATTCCTCAAAAGAGTAGCATGTCCATGTGAGCTAACAAACAACTAGAAAATTGAATAAAACATGATTGCACCACATCGCAGGCTTGGTAAATCATAACTGACGACTTTCTGGATCACTAGGCTAACGAACTAAAATAGCTACACTAAGTAAGAAGTGTAATGCTTTAGACTATATATTACATTAAAGAAATTAGTCAGAGATTAACAAGGTACCTTTTAGGAAAGTTCCTGAAGGTTTCTTGCCTGCAGAAACTATATCATCTGGAGATGGTGTATCAAACTTGAAAGGGGCTGTCAATATCAACAAAATCCAATCATGTTCCAATTATTTCCTACAGGGAAAATAATCATAAAATATTCAGATCCATATTTGAGTAAAACTTGCAGAACATGCTCAGGTTATGGTCATCAAAGAAGAGGGGAAAAAAAGAAAAGAAAAACAAGCAAGTCCAGATGAAACAGAAAATGGTTGAGGTCATCAAATAGCCCTTCACTAAGCGAGCACCGAACAATGAAGGTATCATTGTAAGCAAAATTCCTAATAACAACAAGAAATCGAAAAAGCATTAGTGAGGTTATGCAATCAATCTACGGAATATGTAACATACTTATATTGACAGATGGATTGTAAATAGGAGGCATAAATGTCCTCTGGAGGTCATTAAAGCTTGTGTGCATATATCCTTTCTCGCTCCTGGTAGCTTGCAAACCATCTGTGATGAGAGCTGCTTTGGGCATCCTAGAAGGCGATGGGGTAAAAAGAGACCTAGCCATAATAGATACTCCGGAACCCTTCTGCTTGCCATGAACTGCACCAAATATAAATATTTTAATTAGGCAGAATTTTAGAAGATAGTACATTGAACTTGAAGGCCAGAATCATAAAAAGGATAAAAGAAAAAAATAGTTGTTTTGGCTACTGATGCTACAATTATCAAGGAAACTAATATACCATCTCTTTCGCTATCGTTGCCGATTATACCATTCAAATCCCGCACGACGCCACATATGTCACAAGAAGAAGAGATTTCATCATTTTCATATGTACAAATCGAGCACCGCCAAATTCCAGGCTTGGTAGTTAATTCATCCATCTTAGATCTTCATCCTACGATGAAATTAAAAAAGGAGAAGAAAAATTTTCATTTATTTCGAATGGTTCTTATAGCTTAGAAAAGCCAACACTTCAAAAAACCAAAAAAGAAAGAAGAAAAACAACACTGTATTCATAGAAACAACCATGATATTTCAAAATGAAATCTCTTACGCTTTTACTTCCGAAATACGGAACCCGTGCCGAATCTATTCCAAATTTAGGAGCTCAGCAAAAACTAAAGCCCAACCACATCAGCAGCAACATACAAATGAAGAGTAACCAGAATATTTGTTAACAAAATTAAATAATTTTCCATCAGCAACATCTAAATGAAGAATAACCAGAATATTTGTTAACCAAATTAAATATTTTTCCATCAATCTTATGAATTTAAGCACCATACGGAAGTCCTAATCCACTAAAGTCTCAAATAACCCGCTTTATTCCAACGATTCTAACAAAATTACACCTCAAATCGAAACTAATAAACAAATGCAATACTTAATTACATTGAAAATGATGAATAATCAAAGCAATCGTGGTCTAAAAAGATAGAAACAAAGTATCTAGCACCATTTCTTCTTATCTTCTAGCAAAATCTAAGGGACAACGCAGGTTTACTTGAATTGGGGCAAGGAAACAGCTCCATAAATTATAAAAAAAAAAAAGAGAGAAGGAAAAGAAGAATACCTCGATTAATCGATCGTTCCCCCCGTACAACTCGATCAATCGAAACCTCTATTGAGATCAATCGCCATTCGCGCGAGTCCTAGATACGGGATTCGAAAGCTTTTTCGGGTTTTAAATTTGTAGAACTTCACTGAACCCAAACCCCTCTCCCTTCTCGTTCGTGATTTATACTCAATTTTTCACTCGTTTATTTTAGGGGAAACTTCAAAAATGCCCCCACGTGGTTTTGCATTTTCTCACTTTAGTACCCTATAATTTCAAATATTTTAAGTTAGTACCATATAGTTTCACACTTTCTTACTACTAATTTAAAAGTGGTTTCAAGTGTATCAAGTTTTATCCTATGGTTTTGCATTTTCTCACTTTAGTATCATGTGATTTAATATTTCGTTAAATTATATATCCCGAAATGAATAATAAAAAGAGAAAATTGAAACCATAGAATACTAACTTGATACAAAAATGAAACTATATGGTACTAACTTGATACACTTGAAACCACAGGGTACTAAAATGAGAAAGTGCGAAACCACATGATACTAACTTGATGTATTTTAAACCTGAGAAAATACGAAACGACAGGAGCGGTATTTGAAGTTTCCCCTTTATTTTATAAATGTAGAAATGTACGTATCTCATTTTAGGGGTCTACGTACATTTTCGTGCACTAACACTACAAACGAAGGCCCAAGCCCCATACAACAACAAGGCCTGGACCAATGATTTTGTAGCCCGTATGTCCTAGGCCCATCTATTGCAACAAAAAAAAAAAAAAGAAAAAATTGGAAAAATGTTTCGAGCTTAAAATATAGAAAAAATAAGTTACAAGCTATTTTATGTGTTGAAAATTTTATATGACTCTTTTATGTGTGCATATTGGCTAATCAAAATTCTCTACAAATTAATTGATCTGTAACCATACTAAAACCTTTTATAGCATTCGTACATAGCTCATTCCTTAAAACGTTAGCGATGATGGAGTGTTGTAATGCCTCAAACTGCACGAAATTTAGAGAGTCATCTCTTGATCTGTCATGTTCGTGGTGCTAT
Organism: Ananas comosus; assembly: GCF_001540865.1. Lineage (NCBI taxonomy): Eukaryota > Viridiplantae > Streptophyta > Magnoliopsida > Poales > Bromeliaceae > Ananas > Ananas comosus. Next base: position 2,184,565 of record NC_033645.1, read on the forward strand.
GCAAGACGTGTCTTACGTAATAAAATAGGAGTCTCCTCAGCGCTCACGATATGTTTGCATGGCACTGTATCTGTGTTTTGCTCTTGCACAAAGCCGAGTCTAAAAGTTCGTTTGGCAATCCTGAGAGGAGCTAGCGTTTTTGCGTTACGTAGTCTGTGTTGTGCACAAGGAGAAGCTTCTTACAAACATCTTATGCATGCCTGATGCTAAAATTTAAGTGCTAGACAACAACACGGCACAATAGTCAATGTCAAAGTAACTTGTTCCTCCTCTCGGAGAGAATAAGGAAATGGTCAATGCATGCATGCGTGTATATAAATATATATCCAACTTATAAACAACCTCGAATAGCACGAATGTTGGCGCGCGGGGGAGAATAAGTCCCCAGTTAATATATACTTTGTTCCGAGCTCGCTTTTATTTTAGCAAGCAACCGTGGGGATTAATTCATTAGTTGGTGGGGTGTGGAGGGGACATGAACCTGGTCGGTGCGACCGACTTTGTGCATTGGGTTGGTTAATTTAAGTTAATTAAGGGTGGGATTAGGGGATAATTAATTAGGGAGGGGAATGGACATATATAGAATCCATCCGTGTGTTACCAAACGATTAATAGATTTATATATATATGAGTCCGGCTGGGATACTATTGATAGCACGAAGTATTTGGTAATATCAAGTTTTCTGCCGTTAGATTTACCTTGTTTATCATTTTCATTCGTTCGATTATATTATTCAACCAACCACCCACTCAAACCTAGGAGGCCTATATTATCCTAACCTTACATCTTTTAATCCAAGGGCAGAAAAGTTAATAGCACCAAGTCATTGGTGCTATTAATAGTATTCCAGTTTAGTTCATATATATATATATATAGAGTCCGGCTGGGGTACTATCGATAGCACCAAGAATTTGGTGCTATTGAGTTTTTCACTGTTAGATTTAACCTTTTGATTATTTTTACCCGTTAGATTATACTATTCAACCAACCACTTACTCAAACCTAGAGGGCCCACATCATCCTAACCACACATTTCTCAATCCAAAGGTTAAAAAACTAATAGCACAAACAATTTGGTGCTATTGATATATATATATATAGCATTAAACATCTCTAATTTTAATTTTTTTAAGCTTAATCTGATTGTTTTTTAGAGAGGGCTTGGAAAAATGAGAATGTGCCCTTATATTGCACCTAATAATGTTGTTGGTACGTATTAAATGATTGGGCTCTCTATTCCATGTCGATCGCTAATGAAGATAATTTGCTTTGCCATTAGCATGCGAGCTTCTCGATCGTGTATATGAGAATCCGCCTAATCTTTCGAAGGCTAACATTACGAGCTGTTATTGTGTTAGCATATGTAATACCCCACGTGAATTAATTTAATTGCTAACACATCCGCAATTATCAAAGATCATTTATAGGCGACTCTCAAAGCATGCATTACAATATTACACATCATCCAACGCATCCGTAATCTATCATTCTTACTTACTATGCAAAAAATCTATCTTAATTTTATTCAAAGGAAGTAGTGCAACTATGCAAGTCGTTGGATGGTACATATCGATATATAAAGTGGGATGGATGATTGATAGATATCGCCACTATATGTACAATTTAATGGACGGACGAAATATGGACACAAACGGTTGCTCGCGAATATTGCGGTTGGTTCCTCATATTATTGTCTATATATATATATATATATATATATCTACAGAGTCCGGCTATGATATTTGTAAAAGCACCAATTACTTTGTATTATAGGTTTTTAACTATTAGATCAGCACTGTTGATCATTTACACCCGTTAGATTATACTATTCAACTAACCATCCACTCAACCCTGGGGGCTCATATCATCCTAACAACATATTTTTTAATCTAAAGGCTAAAAACTTACAAGCATCAATGTCTTGGTACTTTTAAAAGCATAGGAGCTCAATTATATATATATATATATATATATATATATATATATAGAATTAGGCCGGAATACTATTAATAGTAAAACGTTCTTTTCGCTATCAAGTTTTTAACCTTTGGATGAAAAATTGATAGTAAAACGCTCTTTTAGCTATCAAATTTTTAACCCTTGGATGAAAAATTGATAGTAAAACGCTCTTTTAGCTATCAAATTTTTAACCCTTGGATGAAAAATTATAGGGTTAGGATGATATTAGTCAGTTAGAGTTGAGTGGTCCCCACTGGGTTATAGTATTTAATCCAATGGTTAGAAATAATGAAAAGAGTTGATCCAAAGGCTTAAAAACTGATAGCAACAATAAGATTTTGCTACTAATAGTAGCCCAGTCCAACTCTCTCTATATATATATATAGACTAGGGCTATTATATTTTTATAAGTATAAATCTTTTTGTACTCATAAATTTTCAACCGTTTAATAAAGAGATGTACGATTAGAATGATAATGGTTTTCGGTTAGAATGATAGTAGTCTCCTTAGGTTGAGTAGGTGATTGAGTGGGTAGGTGGTTGAATAATATGATATAACAGATGGAAATAGTTAAAGGAATAGATTTAACGATCAAAAATTTAATTTATACTAGTTTTCATTAGTTCATACACATGCAGTTTGATGAGATACTTAAATGAGTTGTACTGGCAAAGAAAGAACACTTGGTGAGGGATCGACCAGAGCATTTTATTTCTCATTAAGGGACCGGTTCCCTCTCTCACAGGTATGGATGGAGTGTCACATGCATGGTTTCCAACGGTTATGTACTTTGCTCAATAGTAAAAATAAGTCATGATGTTGGCCATAAAAAGCAACTATTTGAAAGGTGAATTCATCCCACCGTACAATACCAGATCAGTGCACTACTACGCGTACATGTATCTATTGTTATACATATGTGTATACATAGGATGATCTGGGCCTTTTGTTTTGATATATAATAACTAGCTTAATTAGTCCCTAAATTAAGTTTGATATTGAACTTAATATTAACATATATATATAGGCATTTACACAAAGATCTATCCTTAATTAGTAAAGAGTATATCTGTGAATAGTAACACTTTTTTTACAAGTAAGCTTCTGAAGTTTTACAGTGCGCACAAATAAGTAATGATTTTTTGTGAACTAAAAATATATAGTCATAGGTAATCATGTTACCAAAATAAATAATTAGGCCCTAAATTACAAAAAAGACTTAAGAGTACAATGCCTATTATGTAATTAATTAGCTTTAAAGGCAACCCTCATGCATGCAGCTGTGCATGTTACTTGGACATTGTAGTTGCATCATGGGATTTTGCATTCATGCATGCATGTGAAGTGCTTCTACTGACAGTGTCGATCTTTATTACCAAAAAGAACAAAACACTTGCCAAACTTCCCTTATAAATTAGTTCAGTTCACGTGAAGGATTCATGCACAAATTAACAAAATAACACTCAAGATCTTTCTCAACCGTTCATCATTTCTTACATAAAAAGAATAGTGAATGATGGTGTGAGTACGTTGTAGTACGTAGGGCAAATTCTAAATCACAATGCAAACTAAATAATTAGTCGTTAGCTGGTTTATATATGTATTTTGTTAGTGTGCCCATCACATGAGCTTGCGTTTAAATTTTTTGTTCTCCAATTATATATGATAGTTTTAAGCCGAGGGGATCAAACAAAAAGAATAAAAAGGGGCTCCCATAAATTTGAGAGCTCATAAGCCATTGCCTACTTAATTTCCATGTGGACGACAACATATAAATCTAATGGACAATTAGGCAACCTGGTAATTGAGGCATATATAACATTTTGGGTGCTTTTCTAATTGTTACAGCACAAGGACTATATATGTTACTATAATAAGAAAATATCTTGAACCTTTTTTGATGATTTTAACATGTTGGCTTAGTTGAGCACACGTCCATGCACATGCATGTGCCAAAACTGGGAGACAAATTCCAAACAACACTACTCAACTGGGAGAGTGTGTGTGTGTGTGTGTGTGTGTGAGAGAGAGAGAGAGAGAGAGAGAGAGAGAGAGAGAGAGAGAGGCCCATGCGACTTGGGATTTGTTCGGCTTTGTTGTATGGTATAATGCTGTTGAATAACAAGCCGTCTAATTAGTTAGAGAAAAAATTTATCATTAAAGCCTCTCTAATATTAAATTCACACTTCTTCTGATTTCAAGTCTCAAAATTTTAAACTGTGTTATTCCTGTTGCAGTAAAAGTTATCTTTTGTTTCTGGTAATTATACTAAGAGCCAAACATGCGCTTAGAGCTTTTCGATATGTCAAAATAATGTTGGAGGAAAAGAGAGAATATTGGTCCCCATGATATGCGCATAAAATGAAGGTGCATGTCATCGTACAAACAAAAGCTCTGCCTCTTGGATCGAATCATTATTTACCAAACTACTTTTTGGACCACCAAAAACAAGAAGGTACGTAGTAGAAGGTGATAATGTGAATTCCTCCTAGCTAGGATTGTAAAAGAGTTAAAACCTTTCGAACTTGATTAATATAAAGGTTTATTAAGGTTAATTTACACTCCGTTAATTGCATAGTTGCCTTGAAAATAAACTCAAGGTGACTATAAAAAAATAGTAAAATTTTTTGATTGATGCTTATATAGTACGAACGTCCTTTCGAATCTCGCCTACGAAGCTGCAGTGATTAGATTTTAGTAACATTTTTTGGAATTTAATTAAGTCGTGTTGCATATTAGACATGATGGACTAGCTAGCGGGGACACATACAACTTTACGTACGTACGTATTAGACACAATTAGTACCTATAACCGATAAAACAACACAAACTAAGGAGTGTGAACTAAGTTGTGATACCATATTAGAAGATTTAAGCCTAACCCAAAAGCATAACCCATTAGGTGAGTGAAGATACGTTCTACATTATACACAGATCAAAATTTCATTTTGTACCCGATATAATACTATTATTTTTAATACTCGCGATTCACTCTATGTATTTACTTTCTACTTAAAAAGTAATTATTATTAGGGCAAACTTCAATTTGTCTCCCTTGTGGTTTAACTCATGTTTACTTTGCATGTCACTCCATGGTTCAAGAAGCCGCATTTAATTATCCTTGTATTTATGCTCATTTTTGCTTTTTCACTGTGTGGTCTAAGAAAATATACTAATTAACTATCTCATAGGAATCAGAATTTTACTTTGCTATCATATTTGACATATAGTAAGTTTTTTAGATAAAAATAAAGGTAAATTATGTATACCCTTATTATTAATATACAAAGTTATTTCGACTTAATTTTCAACTATTAAGTAATTGGTCGATTGATTCAGTTAAAAAAAAAAGAGCATCAAAAGGTGAAAAAAAGGATCATGATTTAGGAGGGACCATATACCAATATGAATCCAACATTGTTTTATGTTTTAAGATCTAGTCATGAGCAGATCTGGTCCAGCCATGTACCCTATCTGCATCCTCTTCTTGTCAGATTTCGTATATATATAGTCTCCTTTCTTAGAGCAATTGTTTTTTTTCGGAGAGATAGGTAGCACGCTACCCGCTTCGTTTATTTCATTTAGAAATAAACTTAGCTGGAAATGTGAATCAACTAGGATTCGAACTTGAGTCTCGGGTACCAACCACCAAGCTCTTTGTCACTTGCTCTAGAAACGGTCGGTTCTTAGAGCAATTGTTGTCTCTTTTTTTTATGCCTCTGCATGCGTTGTCATCAAAAGTTCTAAAAATTGGTGGTGAGGTAGTACATGCATTTTATGGTCCCCAAATTTTTATAAATTCGACATTTAATCCCCTTCAAAAGGATGTAAATATCTCACTATCTATCCAAAATATGGTTTAGTCTAAACCAACAACAGTGATCCAATGACCAGACAAAAAAACGTGACTCAGCAGTTGATTAATTGATCGATCCTATCTTTTAATATATGAGGAAACTAATTTCATGCAGAATTTTTCTAAGCACAAATTAAAGTGGTTAACAAAAGTTTAGTAGTTCATATTGCCCTACTAGTTGGTGATCTAGTAGCTAAAACTGAGGCATCTAGTTTCTATCTCTAGCTAGTTAGCTATGTTACATTAATTGTATCCATCCAAAGTGCCACAATTATATATGATTAAATTATATGAAAATTGTTACACTAATTGAGGAATTAATTGCGCAAGGTCTTTATATACTTTACCATCATGAGGCCCACTTAATTGATTTCTATTTAGGTGGTCCAATTTTATCACCATCTTAGTGGTCCTCTTTGATCAAGTTACTATACTTTTCTCACACCAACCAATCTATACCATCTATAGCATCTGTACCATCTATCTAAAGATTCTAAACAACTATATTAAACCCCAATAAGTTACCACATGACATTCTTTCCTTCATTTGGGTTGTGACTTGTGAGCTCCATCTTTAAGTAATAATACTCCTTTGGACCGAACCCACTGAACCGGTCCATCTCTTCTTTCTATTATTTTTTCTTGAACTGAACCGGCTTGTTTTGTTATATACTTTGTGTTGAATCTAGTTCTTCACTGAACCAGCCCACCTCTTCTTTCTATTCTTTTTTTGAATCAAACTGATCTACTTTGTTATATACTCTTTTTGAACCCAAATTTTCTCTCTTTATTTGAACCGAACCCGCCCAGTTCTTACCTTTTTTTTTTTTTATTTCTTTATTTGAAGCAAATGGGCTTACTTGAATCCGGTTCTTCTCTTTACCCTAAGTCCTAAACCGTTCTTCGACCAATTTCTTCATTTTCTATTTCCTACTCGCCGTTTCCACTGCTGTATTAAAGATCCTTCCACAATTGTCCATTCACTTTCATCTCCATTCTTATTCTTATATAATAACATCTGCATTCTCTTTTGTTCCAACACTTTTTGCGATAATTTTTTTTCGACGGTAAAATATGCTTACTTGCTACTCTGTTTTATTATATTCCGTACCATATACATTTTAAAATTTTAATTTATTATTATTATTTTTTATCTCAGAAAAATTTTAAAATTTTGCTCCTATTATCTATCCGCCAAATTGCGCGGATCTCTACACTAGTTAATCTAATTGTAATTCTTGTTTAGTTAGCCTCAATAGATTTAGAGTAATGGTTAGACCAAAGGAAGGATCTATTAATTAGCTTATAAGAAATCATTTTTATTCTTGTTGATTCATCTCAATAATTAGCACACCAAATCAATCCAGTTTGTTTTCACTTGTTTTTGATTAATTCATTTATTTTTTGACTAGTAGAGACCAATACCAAACATAAATGCTGTGCTAAAAGAAAGGGATCGAATAAAATCTACAACAAGAGATCACAAGTTTCAAAGGAATAGTGTAAATTGTATCAGCAATTTTTGAATTTCTCATGACTAAGTTTCTTTGACACTCGGGGCGCCAAGCATATTCTAAAGTATTTTTCTTTTGAATGTTTCATATTTACTGTAGGAGAAAAAAATCATTGTACGTACCTCCACTTAGGCATATATCCATCTTATTATCTCTCGATCGTATCTCGTGAATTAAAGCGATTTTTCAACAATTTTTTTTATAACTTAATGGTTAAAGTTTAACGAGCTGAACACGCAAGTATAACCTGGCTAAAAAGCTTAGGAACTATTACGCTTGAGAAACTCCGTCCTTGTACCCAAATTTTTTATAGTTCGGATCAGATCCAGTTTGGCTCGTCACGAAAAGCATCCAAACCAAAGGCACAAGAAAATTCTGCAGAATCCAGCGGGGCCTAACCTGTGGTCATTGTCTAGAAGCTATATACTATTGTAATTTATTACCCAAAGGAATAGTTAAACTTTTGTTGAAATTTAATTTTTTTTATTTCTAATCCTATATATTATACTAAGTTGAGCTCCCACATTAAGATCTACAAACATATGACCCCTATTAAGCTGTTACACACTATCAGCTATATTGACTTGAGCAGTAGAACGTGCCGGAGACTCTCCTCCATTATTGTATTCTCCTTAGCCACAACCTCCCCCACTTTATTATTAAATAAAGATATACGAAATACAATACAAAACAAGGATATAAATTAATCATATACTCCCCTCACTCTAGAATTTATAGGATCCGTTATGAGCCCGTAGACCGGGGATGTAAAATTTGAAATTTACTCTCTCTTTCTGAGTGTATATATACGCCTTAATTCAATATATATATATATATATATATATATATATATATATATATATAATTAGGCTACTATACTATCTATAATACCGAGCTCCGATACTATAACGTTTGTTTTCGATCTTAAGACGTTCAAATCAACGATCCACACCGTTAAATATGATCTAGAGTATATATGAAGTTCTTAGGAATAAAATTTTAGTTTTTTTCGATATCGTTTACTTAGTAAATAAATTATATCAAAATGGACGGTGGAAATTGAATAATCTTTAAAATTTGAGCATAGGACTTTTAAATTCAAGATCAAGAATGTTAACCTTAATCTATATAGTTTAAAGTATTTTCTATCAAGATTTGAAGGAATTTAGATTCTTCTACACCGTTAAACTCCAAACTCGTCATAATAGCCATTGAAAATTGACAATTTTGAAATAGTTTGATCATAAAATAAACTATGTCGAAAAAATATAAAGTTTTATTTCTATAAACTTTAAATACCCTAGATCAGTTTTAACGGTGTGGATCGTTGATTTGAACGCTCTAAGATCGAAAACCAACACTATAATACCGGAGCTCGATACTATAGATAGTATAGTAGCCTAGCTCTCTCTCTCTCTCTCTCTCTATATATATATATAAAATAAAAAAATCGATCCTCCCTAGCGCAAGTAGCAAAGAGCTTTATGGTTAGTACCCGAGGTTCTTTCAGCTAAATTTTTTTCTAAATGAAATAAATAAGACGGGTAGCATGCAATCTATTTATCAAAAAAAAAAAGTATATAATAAAAAAATTAACTTCTTAATTTTGTACCGGTACCACAAGTAAAACCTCCGGAACTAACTATTATTATATATATATATATATATATATATATATATATATATTCTAAATGAAATAAATGATGCAGGTAACGGAGTTGAGCTAGAATACTCTCAAAAACACCAAGAGGTTGGTGCTTTTGAGTTTTTAACTCTTGGATGGAGAGATGTGAGGTTAAGATGATGGTGGTAGGTGGAATAGTGTTTGATTCAAGAGTTATTAGTATTCTAGGAATAGATCCAATGACTAAAAACTTAATAGCACTAAGGGGATGATACTTCTAAAAGTATTCTAACTCAATTCCAGGTAACGTAATGCCTATCTCTCTCAATATATATATATATATATATATATATATATATATATATTTCCTTTTTCTTTTTCTTATTCTTTCAGATTCCGAGCTCACAAAAGTTTCTTCAAGGACTAGTATATTTTGACTACTGCAAAATTTGCTGGGCCAAACAATGAAGTGTCCTAATAACTCCCCTAGGATTATGAGCAGAGATAGTGGTAGATGGATAGGCCGAGTTGGGTCGAATTTATTTCGGGCCATTTTAGGTCTCAAATTAGTTAAACTTTTATTTTCTTTTGCTTGCTCTTGCGAACTCAATTTGCTAAAATATTAAAGATGTCGATTGAATCTGCAATTTCACATAATAACGAGGCTTACAAAAACTATGATACTGTATTGTCCAAATAATCGATCTGTTAGGATCATATTCTTAAATGCGTATTTAACACACAATGAATTCTATTTTGGTTTTGTTAGGTTTGAGTTATTTTTGGTTTTAGTTAGTTTGAATTTGGATTGTTTCATGTTTCAAAACACTTTGTTTAACACTGCCACAATCTTGGGTTATTTCGAATTGGTTTTTGCTTAGGATCGTCCAAGTTTCGAATTGTTTTGCTGTCGAGTTATTCAATTCTCGAATTATTTAGATACGGATTATTGTGTTTGAAAAATACTATCTCTGTATTATAGCTAGACGTAAATCTCACGTTTTTACAAAATTATAGTTGGATCTCAGTAAAATAAAAGAAAAATTATATGACAAGTAGAGAATTGAAAGTTGTACATATGTAAAATTTATATCTATTCTAAAGGTGTACCGCTAGTTTTGCTCTCGGTGTTTTTGAGCGTGAGAAATTTGGCTCACAATTTTTTTTTGTTTTGGGCACGTACAAAGATTTGGTTGTTGACTTTTTTTTTTTGTATTTTATTATTTTACGTTCGGTAAAAGCAATTTACCTATTTAAGTGACCCACTGGGGCTTTCAAACATCGTACGGCACTTGGGTAGTGTTCGGGGTAGTTGTAGTGCGGGCCATAGCGGTGGGCTTAAACGCCATTGTTACATTAATACAGGCGTTTTAAAAGGCAGTCGAAGCACGCCATTGGAGATCAAGGGAGAGAGAGAGAGAGAGAGAGAGAGAGACCCCTCGAGTCCTCGACCCTTCAACGAACTCAACTCACGGATAGGGCTCCGATCCCACTCGCTCTCGTCTCCTCCCTACTTGGGATCCGCATGCGCCTTGCACCATGAGGAGCTCTGCGGCGGAGCTCGCGATGGCCGCGGCGTCGGCGGCGGCGGTGGCGGCGGAGGAGGAGGAGGAGTTCTACGAGTCGCTGGATCGGATCCTCTCCTCCTCTTGCTCCTCCACCTCCGCCTCCGACGACGAGGCCGAGCACCACCACCACCGCCGCCGCCGCCGCTCCTCCCACCACATCCCTCTGCCGCCGCCCGCCGCCGCCGCCGCCGCGGCGCCCTTCGACGTATGGATCTCCGAGCCCTCCTCCGTCGAGGAGCGCCGCCGCCGCCTCCTCCAGCAGATGGGCCTCGCCGGCGACCCCGCTCTCTCCCGCGATAGGGCCGCCGCCGCCCTGTCGAGCCCCTACGCGGAGGAGCCCTGCGGCCGAGATCGCGAGCCCTCGCCGTCCCCTCCGACGCTTCCCGTGGCGAGGGAGCCGGAGATGTGGAGGTCCGTTTCGTGGGTCGAATCGCCGCCCAATCCCCCGAGCCCCTTCCCCGTCGCCAACGCCGTGGCGCGATCCAGATCCGACGGCTCAGTGGTTCCCGATCTCGTGAGTACGCCTCTTCCCTCCGCCCCAAGTAAGCCGCCTCTCTGCTTTAGATCTCACAACAATGTCGAAAACGACGCCGAGGACGGCGATCGCCACCAGTACCGGATCAAGAACCTTGACGACGGAACTGAGTTCGAGGTAAAGGAGTTCCGCGAGGACGGGATGTGGAACAAGGTCCGGGAGGTCGGCACGGGCCGGCAGCTCACAATGGAGGAGTTCGAGATGTGCGTCGGCCGCTCTCCGATCGTCCAAGAGCTTATGCGGCGGCAGAATGTCGAAGACTCCAGCAGCGGCAGTGGCGGTGGCACCGACCCTGCCGGCGATTCGAAGCCCCGCTCGGTGCCCTCCGGCGGGGGGAGACCTAAGAAGAAGGGTAACAATTGGCTGCGTAGCATCAAGCACATGGCGGGCAATGTGGTGGCCGGCCGGCACCACCACAGTCGCCGCCACAGCCGCAGCGGCGATGAGAAGGACACATCGTCCGAGAAGGGAGGGAGGAGGCTGAGCTCGGCCACCGATGACAGCCTGGACGGCTCGCGCCCTCCACAAAGCGGGCCGGAGAGGATAAGGATCCGGCAGTACGGGAAGTCCTATAAGGATCTCACCGGTGTATTCATGAGCCAGGAGATACAAGCGCATGGCGGGTCAATTTGGAGCATCAAGTTTAGTTTGGACGGGCGATATCTGGCGAGTGCTGGGGATGATTGTGTTATTCATGTGTGGGAGGTTTCCGAGTCGGAGCAGAAAGGGGAGGTGTTGGGGGAATGGGCAGTCGGGGAGAATGGGAGTTGTTATCCTTTCTTGGCTGCAATTGGTAATGGATCGCCGGAAATGGCATTGCCTCCGAGTTGTATTGAGGGTGCCTATGGAGACAAGAAGAGAAGAGCAAAGGTTCCAAGCAGCCGAAAATCTGTTAATTCAGACCATTTGATAGTGCCGGAACACATATTTATGTTTGCGGAAAAGCCTTTTTGCTCTTTCCGGGGCCATGGCGATGATGTTCTCGATCTCTCATGGTCCAAATCTCAGGTTCTTCTTCTTTGACTGTTCAAAAACAATTTAGTAGTCACATTGGCTAAGGCAATTTTGACTCAAATTATCCAAAGCAATATTTGTGTGGAATTAATAGGCTGATTGGCTTCTCAATTAGTGTTAGATAGTTTCTTATGATGTGAGTAGAATCAGAATATTCGCTAGGCTGTTCGGTGTCACAGATGGCTCATATTGTGAGTATGTCCAATATCATGAGTCCATAGTCTTAGATAGCTCATAGCGCCTTGGCCTTTGGGTATGTTAATTTCTATAGTTTTGGTAGGTCATTGGTTCTATGCTTTTTAAAGAAGTTTTTCTTATGAATTGAGGGGAATGGCAGTAGAGATTGCTTATAGGGAGAGATTTGCTTGAACAGAGTGAGTTTTTGACAGCTTGAGGCAGCTTGATATTGAAAGCTCTCCTTCTGATTCTAAATTTCTTACTACTCTTTTCTCATTGTTTCAGTTTCATTCGCTTAGCTAGGTGCTTCCACCAAAAGATTGTGTTTGGTTTCAAAAAATATTTCCAGCCAGCCAACGATAATTCCTTTTCTTTGCAAATACATTGAGCTGGAATTTCTTCCGTCACAGATAGATTAGAAAGCACCAGTTGACTTGTTTGAACAGCCAGGAAGTGTGTCTTGAAAAATTCGGTATAATGGGGGTATGATGCTGATAAAAGAAACCATTGATGAGAGTTCTTTCTATCATGATCACCTTAAACTATATTAAGATTATCTTGATAACCAGAACTAGTGAACCATCTTAGACAATAACTTTGGCAAGCCGTGGCAGTCTGAACCTCCTAAATACACAATAACTAGACCGTTCTATCGTCTACTTTCCAAACAGCTGCAGCTTATGGCTGCAATAACTAGAATGGCAGCCATATAACATGGGAAACATTATCAGAAACTTTTCGCAAATAAGTACAATGTATTATGCAATATCTAGATTTGAACAAGGTTGTACTAGTTCATTTGGAACTGTGAAATAATGGTTTGATACAGCCCTGTTCAAAGAAAGCGAGCTGCTTATGGCATGATCAACAAACAACTTGCAACGTGTTTGATATAGGATATCCCTGTTGAGTTCTCTTCTATATCATTGTTGTAAGACTTAGCTCTGTATTGACTATTCTACTCAGAATAGTTGTTGTAAGATTCTGACACCATAGTGTGGGCGTGAAGCTTAGAAGCTACATTTTCTGATCATGCCTAAAAGGCAAGCCAATACCTCAGATTGAATGTATGAGGTCTGTGCTTGCTTGTTTGGAATACTTTGCACCATCATCAAGGTGCTTGTTGAGTGGAGACTAGAAAGGCACCTTTATTTTCTCAAGATGTCAATATTTACCCTTTCATGATGGTTTTGGTATACCATAAGGAATCTAATCTTAAATTGTTTCATACCAAGAGAGAACTTGAATGTGGAATCATAGAGATGGTATTGCAGTGGACTGTATCACTGCAGGATGGCCACAATCAAATCTCTTGAAAACAGATTGATATTTTGCAGTTCAATACAGCCACCTTTAAAGTAATTTGTCACCAGTTGCAGTAGGTGGCTATATCTAGCTTTCATTCTCACTTTGATAACAACAGAAGTCGCAAGTTTAAAAGGCAAATATTCTCTTTTTTTTTAAATCAGTTCTTTGTGCAATTGAGATGGCCAGATTATTCTTTATCAGCTTTATTGTGTAGAGAAGATGGACTAGAAGACTCAAAAGAAGCCTATAGAAGTTGGTTGCGCCGAATTATTTCTTAGGAAAAACTTCGAAAAGCCTTTCTTTTGTATAGTGCATTTGCAGTTTCCTACCTTGTGATTTAGATTGTGGAATGTGTAATTCTACTTGATTAAATCTTTTTAGTGCTGCAGAATGCTTTGATGCTATTAGTTTGAATCAAAGTAGCAAATTTGAAGCAATGATTTTGCTGAGTTTTTTTTTCGTTTCTTTTTGCGTGTACAGTGTTTGCTTTCATCTTCAATGGACAAAACTGTTAGGCTGTGGCATATATCAAGCAGTACTTGTTTAAAAACATTCACACACAGTGACTACGGTGAGTTTTGTGCTGTAATTGTTTGCCCATGGCTATTCTTCATTTTATCATCATTTAATTGTTACGGTATTTATTAGCTAATTGCAATTCTATTCTTGCCTTGATACAGTGACCTGTATCCAGTTCAACCCTGTAGATGATAGATTTTTTATTAGTGGATCGCTAGATGAAAAGGTCCGTATTTGGAGTATTCCAGATCGTAAAGTTGTTGACTGGAATGATCTTCATGAAATGGTCACTGCTGCTTGTTATACCCCCGATGGAAAGGTTGACTTTTGATTCTCTGGTTGCATTCAAGTGTTCTGGCAACTTTTGAATTTTGCAAACTTTTACAACATTTTTTTTCCCTTGACCTTGATCAAGAATGCATCTTTTTGGTTCTGAAGGGTGCATTGGTGGGTTCACACAAGGGGAGTTGCCACTTGTTTGATACTTCTGGTATGAGTCTCTCTCTCTCTCTCATGACCGGACTTTGTATGTTTATTTGTGTGTCTCTCTCTCTCTCTCTCTCTCATGACCGGACTTTGTATGTTTATTTGCAATTTTCAGATGTAGGTACTATTAAATATTTTTGCCCTTCAGCTATTGGCTATTCCTTTTCTGTTTTATTGGTGTCTTTATCTCACGTGCTTCTTAACTTTATCTGATGTAACTAGAGAACAAGCTACATTACAAGAGTCAATTGAATTTGCGAATCAAGAAAAAGAAGTCCAGCCACAAAAAGATCACAGGCTTCCAGGTAGAGAGTTCACAAGCCACATCTCATTTAAATTAATGTTGTGTTTCTAATCTTTTAGTTCATCTTGGTTCTTTGTATGAATGTTTATTGATTACTTCTATAATACAGTTTGCTCCAGGAAGCTCCTCGGAAGTTCTTATTACTTCTGCAGATTCAAGAATTCGTGTTGTCAATGGTGCTGAACTAGTTCACAAATTCAAAGGTAAAATTTTTACACTTGACAGTTGTATTTCTTCCTTCCTCGGTGACGCATGAATCTTCTTTCTGTAAATATTGACTATTCAAATATTATGAATCTTGTTTTTACTGTTTCTTTTGTCAACATAACGATTTAAAATCTAATACAATTTATTTTTATTTGTTTTCTTAACTCTTCTTTAAAATTGAATTGATGGGTATTTCTTCACTGGGTTTTGTTGTGAATGACCTGGTGCTAGTTCACACAGTGTTTCTGCAAAGGCTCGCCCCATCTTTATTATTGAAAGAAAATGGCGGTGCTGCTTCTTCTATTAAAAAAAAACCTTCATGCCATATCTTATTCAGCAAGATAAAGAAGTAGAGTTACTTGTGGGTCTATCAGAGGGCAAGGCATTAAAGCACAACCCCTGTTTTTTAAACCCTTGTCCCAGGTGGCCTGAATGAAGCATTAAAGCTCAGTTGGCCCATTCACTCTTTAAATGAAATGCTTCACTGTAATTAGTCCCTCTGGGGACGTAAATTGCCATTTCAATGTCAATATTTCACTGGGCCATTACCTATAAATTGCTTGGCGGGGGGCTTGCCTTTTTTATTGAGTTTGGCTACTGGCTAAAAGAGAACTCTGTTATGCGTGACAAGTGGAGTACACTGGATATCTTGATGAAACTTGTGGACTCGACTGTTATTATTACCTTTTTCTTTCTCAGGTTTCCGCAACACGAGTAGCCAAATCTCGGCCTCCCTAGCACCAAATGGAAAGTACGTGATCTGCGCGAGCGAGGACTCCCATGTCTATATCTGGAGATACGACGATAACTCTCAGCCGAGTAAAACCAAAGGTGTTGTTAATGTCACCCACTCTTACGAGCACTTCCACTGCCAGGGCGTGACCGTGGCGGTGACGTGGCCTGGCATCGGCAATGGAGGATTACTTAGAGCTCAGAGCAGCAGCCGGAATGATCCAGGTGGAGCAGCAAAAGCCAACCAAGAGGCGCTTTTGGAAAATAGTGAAAGCCCTTCTGCGACCTGGCCCGAGGAGAAGCTGCTGGCCAACAAATGCGGCGGTCAAAGCTCTCCCGAGCTTTCAGGTGAGGCGGCGGAGATGCAACGGATGTCGGCTTGGGGAATGGTGATTGTGACTGCAGGCCATGGAGGCGGGATCAGAGTGTTCCAGAATTTCGGCTTTCCGGTTCATGTATAAAAAGGGGCAAATACACGGATTCTCTCTGGTTTTTATTAACCTTTTTTTTCCCCCCTTTTTCTGTATAGATGGATTGTTTGGTGAGGATTGTACTATTCTTTGAGTTTTGTTTCATTTCGAGATTTCTTCGAGCAGGGTCGGACTAAAGATCCACACATTGTTTCGGATACGGGAGGTCTCTGTGTAAGTATGATATCGCCGCGGTTAAACCCTTTTTAATCTTTTCTATACTTGGCTTCATTTGCGTAGATGTGGAAGAAAAATTCATTTGTAATGTGGGAGTAAATTTCTACTCGGAGGGCTTTGTGAGTTGCTGATGCTGTCAAAATTCATTTTCCTTCTTTTCACTTGGTGTGATAATTGAAGATTGCGATTTGCCGTCGCAGAACCGCGTTTTGAGTTCCAGAAAATAGATTCTCTGTATAATGAGAGCCGATAAGCATTTTAGCCTGACTTTGAAAATAGCTTTTCAATTTCAATTCAACGGGAATGTGTTTTTCCTTATGAGCCAATATACCATCCAAAATAAATAGGAATGATATGGGTTAGTAGTTGGTAGATAATAATGCACGATAAACAAAACAATATGAGAAAAGACTCTTGTCCAGGATTAATGTGTGTTTGATTCCTCGATAAATCTGAAAAACTATTTTCTAAAAAAGAGAGTAAAATATATATTTTTTATAGTCTTTATTTTTTGGGTAAAAAATTCAGACAATGAAAATGAGGATTTTATGTGAAATCTGGAAAGCACTTTTCCAAAAAAAAAAAAAAAAAAACTACGTTTCCTAAAATCCAAAGTAAAATACTTTTCTTTCCAAACAATTATTTTTAGAAAAACTAAACACTCTTTGCAGCCGGATCACACACTTTCATCTCAAATCTCAAATACATATATTTACCATCAAGTAACATTGAGACTGAAAATCCAACATAGAGTTAAAAAAAAAAAAAAAGAAGTAAAATAATTTTTAGAGTAATGAGCCTTAAAACCCTATCAAGAGGCCATAAGAAAAATGGTGGCCTCCGCAAGAAACTACGCTTACATATCTTTAACTTCAACAAAAAAAAAAACACACGCACACACACTTATGGATAATTTTTATATCATTCTAGTAATTAAGAGGGAAGGACTTAGAAAATTAACGACTAAACTACATAATAATGTAGAAACTAATATAGAAGTTGTTGGTAAGCAGATGCAACATTACTCAATCCATGAACCCTCCACGATCCGGCCGGGAATTGGGCTCGAATTGTGCTCAAGAGTGACTAGATCGGTCATCTCGTCCCAGTAGTCGAATTCGGCGAGGCTCTCCTCATCGAGGCCGCCGATCAAATTGCACGGCGACAAGCCGGAGGTCGACGAAGACGACACGGAGGAGAAAGGATTCGTCATGTCGTCGTAGGCCGAACTCTCGACGACGTTCACCGTCGCCGAAGGCGGAGGGCACGAAAACCATGCAACGTCGCAGTCCAAGGGCGGGAATTGTGTAGGGTGGTGGAGAGGTGCATGGACGGTCGTGTCGAGATCTGCACTTGCAGCACTTGTGTCTTCAGTGGTGTCGGCAGTTGGCGACGATTTTGACGTCCTGCGGCGCTTGCTCTTGCGAAGGCCGCCGACGGGCACGTCACGGAGGACGCCGCCGGCCGTCCAGTGGCGGCGGCAGGCGCGGCAGTAGTGCCGCGGCTGCGACTTGCTGTAGTTGTTGTAGTAGCAGAACTTGGTGTTCGCCGACTCGCACCGCGGGCACCTCAGCGGCACTTCCGATTCACACTTCTTCATAAACACCCAGTTTTTAAAAAGAGCAAATAGTATATTTGAATTAAAATTTTGTTAAATTTGATAATAAAGAATAAGTTTAAATTTTTTGAATTATACGTACTTGTTGTTGTTGTTGTTGGGAGGCCATGACAGTATTGCCGGAAACATGGTTGGAGGAGAGGCCCATCTGAATGGAGGGGAGGGAGACTGCGGAAGAGACCGGCGGCGGCGGCGGCAGCAGCGCGTCGAAGGCGATCGGAAAGAGTCGGCGATGCGCGAGGCGTGATCAGAATAAGAGAGCATGTCGAATTTGGCCGCTGCGAGGGAAAAGAAAACAACACTGGCTTGTGGACACCTTCTATGAGTGTTGATGATGAGCAGAGCTGGTAATTAAAACCTATGTACAAAGAGAAGAGGGGTTGAGAGGGGTGTGTTTAATGTGTATATATAGAGAGCGGGCGCACACCGTATCTAACATAATTAGCTAATTACAAAAATGATTGGTACATGAGATTTTAAATTCGAAATTTTATTACTTCACATTTAGGGTGCGTTTGGTTCGCATTATAAAAAATTATTAGGAATAAAAAATATTCGAGAATCTTTATTCCTATTCATTCTATTACTAAGAATGTGGAATTCCTGTGTTTGGTTCGCACGGTAATATTAATTAGCCATGTTATTTAATATTACAAAAAATATACAATTAATTAATTAATTTATTTATTTAATTTTAAATAATGTTACCAAAAATTTCAACATCTTTTTAGAAAAAAGGGAGAGAGAGTATAAGTTAGAGAGAGAGCATAATTAAAAAAAATAGAAAGAAAAATATAGTCGAAATTATAGAGAGTGAGAGAGTTGAAATTTTAGAAAAAAAGAAAGAGAAAGCTTAGTTTAGAGAGAGAAAAAAAGTTGAATTTTAGAGAGAAAAATAAATTTAGAGAGATGTAAGGTTAAAGTGTAAAGAAAAATAATATTAATTAGCCGGCGGGTAGGAAGAAAAAAATAAATTAGACATATTATAATTATCCCAATCTATTAATATGAGAATACCCACTCTCTCTTAAGGGAATAAGATTAGTACTTTGGGGTGAATCTTATTCTCAAGTGAATCTAATATTACCAACTAGATTACTTAATGCGTTTAGTCAAATATCATTATACTTTTTTATTTTTATTAAATT
Source organism: Ananas comosus (assembly GCF_001540865.1). NCBI lineage: Eukaryota > Viridiplantae > Streptophyta > Magnoliopsida > Poales > Bromeliaceae > Ananas > Ananas comosus. Next base: position 2,203,783 of record NC_033645.1, read on the forward strand.
ATTAGAAATTTAAAAAAAATAGCGTGAACCAAATGTACCCTTAAAAGAAAGAAAGTGAACGGGGGTAAGAGACGTGTGGAACCAGGCATAAACTAAACGAGAAAAAGAGAAGTAAAGAAATAAAGAAAAGTAAGATGCGTTTCTTAAGTGTTAAGGCGATCCGCGGCTAAGAAAGCGATGAGAAAGAGAGACTGTGGAAACACGTGCAATTTATTTTATTTTATTTTATTTGTGGTTGTGGTGGAACTGCTGTAAAAATGCATGGTTGAATTTTCGTAAGTTTTTATTATACTAGTACAGTAATGCTAAGTTTATAGTTCAAAATAGTTGAAATTTTTTAACCCTTCATGGATTCTAGGATTGAGCCTACTCTTTTATTAATAATCGGAATGTTATTAACAAGTAATATAAAAAAAAAAGCGCTAAATTGGAAGGCTATTGATTACACCGTTTTTGATATTCAAACATTTCTTTCAATGATCAATGCCGTCAAGTATAATTAAAAAATATTTGAACATTCTTGGCACTTAATTTTATAATTTTATGTTCCTTATTTATTGATCAAGCAGGCTAAAAAATAATAATTTTAATGGTTTATTATTTTTTTTTTTTTACTTTGTAGAATTTTGATAGAATTTTTGTCAATATAAGGATTTAAACATAAAAATTCTATTCCCTACTTTCATCGAGTTATTTAGTTTTGAACATCCATTTTTTTTTTCACAATTTGATAGCCTATCAAAATAATTTTTAAAATTTATAAAACTTAATTTTTATGATATTTAATAACTTAGATTCTATTTAAATTATTTAATGATATTAATCATCAAATCAAATATTTCATCATCAAAAATAATTATACAGTAAAAAAATTTCTATTATTAATAGTTCATTAATAATATGTAGCTTATAATTAAAAAAAAAAAAAAAGAAGAAGGAATAAGGCAATGAACGGATGGGAAGGGATCTGAGTCAGGAAAGGGACGTGATTGGAGTGATCGTACGATGGGCGGTGGAGATTCCGTGCTTTTTTGTCAGATTCTCGGCGACTGTGGGGCCCGCTCGACGTGGCCTTTGACATATAGTCCCAAGAACAGCTGGAGCCTTTCGGTTAAAATTTTTTTTTTTTATTACAGTTATTTTATATAATATATATATATATATTTTTATTAAAATATTTTATATAATATAAATATAAATTAATATTTAATTATTTTATTATAATATTATTTTAATTTTAAATAATTTATAATAAATCTTATATGTTATAATTATTATAAAGTGTATAATTTTTGGGCGGTGATTTTTGTCGCTTGCTTAGGTTAGGTCTAAACTAACACATTGACCTCGGCCGAGTTTTGTCGTTTTCTCCTCTTATTATTAGAGCTATACTTTAACTAAAACTTTTAGTACGGAATCAAAATCATAATCGATATAAGTTGGATTCGAAATTGGAATGACTCATTAACTAATTCTGTTTAGTTAATCACAAATTAGAATAAATTATTTTTATTATTGGTGTTTTGTTCAGATAAATATAAAAAATATAATTAGATCAATATACTATTTTATCTTTATAATATATTAATTTAAATTCAAATTAAAATATTTACATCAAAATTTTGAAATAATGTCAAAATTTTAAATCTATTTTTTTAAAAAAATTAAACTTTAAAGTTGAGTGGATAATTCAAAAATAAAATAAAATTTCGATTTATTCAAATTCAAACTTAAAATTATAATTTAAATTTTAATTTGAATCCATGATTTAATTTAAGTTTTAAATAAAATTTGAATAAAACTTTATATAAATTAAAATTTAATTTAAATTCAAATTCGTAAGTTTGATTTGAAATACTTGATTAAATTTTAATTTTTAATTCAAGTTGAAATTAAAATTAAAAATTAAAAATTTAATTTCTAAATTTAAATTCATATTTTAATTAAAAAAGTTGAAATAATAAGTTTAATCCGAATAAATATCCATTCCGTCCAGATTCAGGGCATGTTTGATTCATCTATTTTAGACTACGAAATCGAAATGGAATTTATTGATTCCGATAGTTGCCGTTTGTTTTATAGGAATCGAATTCCGATTCCTATTCCACTCCAGAATAGGAATGGCCAAATCCATTTATGATCCAATCCGGCTTTGAATCCCGGATTGGGTAATTCCAAAGTAAACTATTTTAAATCCTCTTTCATCAACATCTACTTCCTCTCCCTTCATCACTTTCCTCTCTCTTAATCAAAACTCTCTCTCAAAAATTTTAAATTTTAATTCCAATTTCCTTTCCAATAATGAACCAAATATTTTTGGATGATTCGTCATTCCATTTTTCATTCCAAAGCAATCCAATTTCATTTCTCATTCCTATTCCAATCATGAACCAAACATGCCTTCAACTTCTAATCCCGCCTCCTATAAATGTATGGGGATCAATTTTCTTAGTATTTTATGTGCACAGTCACTCGAAAATTTAAATAAAAAAAGTATGCCATTACCTTAAAAATATAAATTTCTTTAATTTGATATGTATCAGACTAATAATTCGATTTAATTCAAATATATGTTTATATTGTTAAGAATTTATATATAAATAATTTCACACTGGATAATTAATAAGAGAGTAAAAAAATTTATACATATAAATGGATCTAGATCTCATAAGCTTAAAGTTTTAAATTTGAGTAATTTCTTTAGGTATACCCCATCTTTTATATGAGTTTAAAGTGGATCAAAACTCCCCTATATGTGTTATCACACATGTCAATTGTAATAATAAAAAGCAATATTATCTGTACATCTATAATATCGGTGTAAAATTTACACTCTAATTTTCTTGTCCATATTTATTCACTCATCTTATCAATTTTTTTCTTTAAAATTTTAACTAAATCTCAAAAAAAAAAAAATTGTGAATTCTTGGATTCAAAGATATAAGATGCGCATGTTACTAATTGCATTTTTCAATAATAAAACTCTCCTCAACGCATTGAGTTTTGTAGAACAGTGTTTGGAGAGAGAGAGATGCTTTGCAAACAAGAAATTTTTTAATTTTTTTTTAATTAAAAACCGAACCGTTTGATGCGTGAAAGAATGCAAAACAGTTACTAGTGGGCTCGGCCCTAATCCGGGCTCAAGAAATTACTAAAAAAAAAAAGTAAAAAAAAAACTCGGCCTAAATTAGGCCCAGCCTATTAACGCTTATCACAGCCCATAACCCTTTTGGCCCTGTCCATGCACTCCTCTTAACTAGGGATGCTAATTGGTTCGGACACCCGAGTTTTAACGGAATCCGAATCCGAACAGGGTAAATTTAAGATCTATTTCAAAATGAACTAATTTTTATTAATTTAAATTAAAAGTTATCAAATTTATGAGTGATTTCCATCAGATTTAAAACTTTTGATCATTTGCCTAACAAATAAATTAGAACAATTAACAATTTAGCTAAGTTTAAAGAAATTTAAACATAAAAAAAGTTAAAAAGGCTTCAATTGGAAAAGATTTAAGTTGCGAGGGCTACTTAGCAATTCTGTATAGGTTAGGCGTCTCTAAGCAATTTTACCTTTCTCAGTTCCCATTCCCAATCTTCTTCATCACGATCGTCCCCAACCCCATCCTCGCGATCCCCTTCGCACCTCCCTGGCTCTCTCCCCGATCCCTCCCTCGGACCCTTCTAAGAACTCGTGAGGTTGTATTCATGGCGTGGATCTCGTTGATCCCCCTCGCATTGATCTCGCTGTGGGGGTTGTCGCTGTGGAGACTACTGTGTTCGTCTTCGTCTTCGAGATCGGTGTTCCTCTCTAATGGTAAGCTACTAATTGTGCGTTTGATAGGATCTGGTATCGTTTAACTCTTGAGTTCTTAGCTTCGTCTCAATCGAGCGTTGTTCATCGCGCAGGATCGGGAAAGAGGAGAAACGTGCTACTGGTTGTGGCGCATCCCGATGATGAGTCCATGTAAGCTTCCGATTCTTGTAATTTCGATTTCGTAAGAGTTGATTGGGTTGTTTTAATTTAAAATTTAGGGATTATAGTGGAGGAAATTCGAAATGTTACTTACCTTGTAAGTTGATATTAGTAGTTTAAATAGTGATTAGATAATGGTTTTGATGCAACTTGGGATTCATGCTAGTTCTCAGTTCCCAATTAGAATTGGGTGGAGAATTGGATGAATTTTAATCATAAGCTGAATTGTGATCTCCAAATTGTTTTTGTTTGCAAATCAATTTTACTGGGACTTCACTGGAGATAGTTGTTCATTTCTGCAACGTCTGTTCATATTAGCTCTAGAAAGTAAGCATGTTCAAGTTAGATCTCCATTAGCAGCATCTTCTTTGCATACACTCTGAATTTTTATCCTAATTTGATTACAATTTGATTCTTTCTGAACTTGATTGCTAACTGGACAATTTGGTTGCATAATGCAGGTTTTTTGCTCCAACAATTCTCTTCTTGGTCTCAAAAGGGCATAATCTTCACATTCTATGCATGTCATTAGGTACAGTGTATGCTTTATTATTATGTAGATCGAAAAAGCGCCTTCTTAGCAATATTTTGAAGAATAATTGCATATGTTGAACAGTGTTATTTGGACTGCTTATGTGGTTGAAACTTGAAAATGTTGTAGAGACGAGTATAGCTTCTTGTTTCTTCAAATAAATTTGAATTTTAAAATATTCAAAACCAAAGCTGGTTTATCGCAGGCAATGCTGATGGCATGGGAAATATTCGCAAGGAAGAGTTCTACCGTGCATGTGCAGTTCTCAAAGTGGTTATATTGTTATTTGGTGCACAATAGCTTTAATGGATTCTCTTTACCACTTGGAATAATTTCATTGACTACTCTGCAGGTTCCACTTGAACATATCAAAGTTTTAGACCATCCAAATTTGCAGGTCTCTTTTTTGAGCTAAAAGTTTTTAAATTTCATTTACTATTTGAGCACATTACCGAACATCGGTGTTAATGTTTATTTCAGGATGGATTTGATAAAAAATGGGACCATCAATTGTTAGCAGGACTTATTGAAGATCAAATCAAAATGTGGGATATCGACTCAGTAAGATCTACTTAAGTCGAAACCGATAAGGACTCTTTGTATTCTTGATATTTTATATCCCATTCATTGCCTCAACTCTCGGCTGCCTGGCCACCTGCTATCTTTCTTTTGAAAGTTGGGATAATATACTCTTATATCTGTTATATGTTTTCTCCGTTCATTTTATATAATTGTAGTCCCAGGACTCACTTTATACATATATCTCATTTGTCATTATTTGATTTGTTTAAGGTCATTACATTTGATAACTTTGGGGTGTCTGGTCATCCAAACCACCGTGATGTTCATCATGGAATATGGTTAGTTGAGTTACTATTTTAAGCTGTCTAAGGTTTGGAAGCTTTATGCTTTGATTCCTTTGATGTATGATTTGATATAATCATAGGAGCTAAGAAATTTTTCACACTCTAAATCGAAATGTTCTGTTTGTGATATCTGAGTTTTAAGGGTGGTAAATTGTTTCTACACATTACACTTTCTTACCATTTAATCAAAGTCCAGAAACGAAACTTTTCTTTCTTTGATCCTATCTGAGTACTGATTATATTTGCATGATCGTGTAAATTAAAATTAAACATCTGGATCCACATAAGATTGTCATCCTATTTAGTGTAAGCATCTTAAACCACAATAGCTCTGAGATGTAACTGATTAGATATGAACTTAATGATTGTAATTATTCACCAGACCTTAGATAATTCTATCTAATCTGATGGTAATTTGACTAGTGTATTATGAAATACATCCAGCACATCCAGTATTCAGAGCTATGAAATAGTATTTGGTTCAAGGCTAGCAACTATGAACAAGTCGATCATAATACCATGGTAATTATATGCTGTCATATAAGTCAATTATAATAGCAAGGTAAGTATACACGTGGTGTTTGACCATGTCGAACATCATTGCCGGTTAATATGACTGCCCAAGCTGCATGAATTTGTTTGCGTCTTGTTAAATTTAGTGGTGTATGATTTCAGTTACTAATTTGTTAAGCTCGCAATAACTTTAGTTGTGATTTGACTTGTTAACAGTAAGCTCCTACATGGGAATTCACAAAGAAAAATTGAAGCCTGGGAACTTGTATGTTCTTTCCCCCAAATTTGGTGACATTTTTATCATTTTTTACAGAAAGCTTTTATTGCTATCTATGCATTGTATTATTTTATTTAATTAGTACTTTTGCTGGTATGTCCGCCGTATCATGGTTTGATGTATGAATAATATTTCTGGTCTTGGATCACTAGATAATGTGATTAGCTCTTAATATAGTGGCTCTTTAATTTTTCAGTGTTTTAATCGAAGAAAAAAAATAGGCTACACTCGTGTATATAATCTATGTAACTAGTGAATAATGGTGTATTTCTCGCCAATTAAGAAGTTTGCCGTTCTGTTTATTTTAGCCTAATTTAATTTTGTTACCCTATTTATTTTTACATCGATGCTGCATGTTGGTCCAGTGAAGTTTAATGTTCTCCAAAATAATCTTGGATACAAAACAGAATTATAATCAGCCTTGCAAATTTGCTTTCAAATTTGTTTTGGAATTGCGTAACCACTATCTATTTAATGTTTTTTTTTTTTCTGGTGAGTTCCAAGCTTCAACTTGGGTTGAAATAATTTATGTGGCTCAATTTGATTGCTAGAATTCTGTAGCCATTATCTATATCAGTTAATATTTCTTTTTGTGTGTTACTCTTGAACTTTGGCTAGAGCAAATATGCCTGGTAGTTGTTAATATAACAGTGTTTTCCTTGAAAATTCCAGGTGAGTGTTAATATTTTTCGCAAATATAGTGGCCCGGTGGATATCTGGTTATCAACGCTGTTGTCTTTATCATATGACAAGCAACATATCTGTTGCTTGAGAAACAGCAATCCGCGCAGAAGCTATGACGCCATGGCACAACATGAAAGCCAATGGGTCTGGTATGTGTGTCTAATCTTCCATGTGTCGACTGTTTCTGAATACATAGGAAGTTTATATCGCATTTAATTACTCTTCCAAATATATTGGTCAGGAATGTATGATTTTGAGCTTGCAATTTGCCAGATTGTTTTTTCAATATTAAGCGCTATACAAAAAATCAACTGCAAAATTTATTGCCGCTTGCAGGTTCCGGAAGTTGTTCATCTTGTTGTCAAGTTATACATACATCAATATGCTTCGAAAAGTCAAAATCTAGCAATCAAATCGGAAGTTGTTCATTTATCACGAGGGAATCATTTTCCTTTTTCAATTCCTTCATTTTGTAAATACTGAATAACAACTTACCATGATGTGCCCATTTGCCACTGAGGCTAATCGCAAGGGAGTCTTTATTCACCACTTGCGGAGTGTGCAGGACATGTGGTCTTTATGTAGTTAAATTACTCTATTGGTTGTTTGGAGATAGATGTTGAGATGTAGCTTATGCGGTGCGAGGGAGAAAATTGCAGGATTCTAATCTGAATACTTCACATTGTAACAGCCTTGCAGTGTTTCTCATTTTGGTTTCGATATTTTCTTCACTTTGTATTACTGATGGGTTAAATTTGCTACCATAGTTTTGGTTGTATTTTTTTTTTCACTGTTATCTCATTTATATTTGATTTAAATGTGAAGTTATTCTTTTGTCCTTGATGAGATGTTTATTACCTCGTTGCTATTTACAATTACCCGTCACCTCGCACATGCATATATTTCTGGTGAAGAATTTCAAACTTGTTGCACTTCATACTTAGGTCTCTCTTGCTAGTAATTTTGATACTAATAGAGAAACCTAGTGAATCTTTTTTTTTTTTCCTTTTTTTTTTTATGTTTTGCTATTGAATTTGGTCAGATCTAATAAATCTCGCTAAGCATGCCAAAATCAGGCTTATCTTATGACTAATGGAGTTAGCATATTCCTGGAATCAATCTATTCAGGCCATGCGTCATGCATCATGGATGTTTGGTGTTATTCTATTTCAACTGAAAAAGAAAGGGCCAAAAAACAAAATTCAGGAAATAAATTGTAGGTGTGCTCATGCTTAGGCTTCATTTGGGATTACAAGAAGATTGCGTTACATGTAGTAAGAAAGTACGATTGAAAAATACTCTATTTATTTCCGTACGTAATATTACGTTCTGCGTATGTATCGCGATGAGTTGGTTAGGATATATTTTTTATGATTCTATCAGAAAACGCTGAAACATATCTCTATATGTTTTTATTTCAACTTCATTTTATTTAATAGTGTAAGGTAGATATTAATATCAAACTAAGCCTTAGCGCATTTTGAGCTTTTGGATATCCTTTTTCACATTTGAATACAGCAATATGACTTTTATACGTATCTAAAAATCAATTTATTTTCAGTAAAATGATAGTTATCATAATAAAAAATATAAATAATAAGAGACCAATGCACTAACATTTCTTACAAAGATTGTAAATTTTAAAAAAAATCTCGAAAGTATTTTTTAAAATAATCATTTCTTAATTTTAAATGAATTTGCTTCTGATTTAGTAACCATGTTTGCCATTTTTTTTTCATTTATATTTTCAGGAGGTTGCTAAATTGTTGTGCGTTCGATGCCGCGACCCTAAATTGACCCGAACCCCAGGTCTCCAAATACACTGCCTAAAGTATTAGAGTTGCTTGGTTAAATATAATTATAAATATAGTATAGTTGAAGATATATATATAGTTAGAAATATAGTAGTTAAAATTATATGCATCTTGTTTGGTTAGATGTTTATTTAGTTGCATTCAGTTGATAAACTTTTAAAAAAAATATTTTTGTTTAAAAATAATTAAGGAGGTAGTACATATTTTATTTAAAGTTATCTCCTTCTACTGCTGCTGTTGGAGCTGTTAGTTTGAGCTACTGCAGTTGGATATTTTTCTATAATTTTTACTGTAGCAGTTGAAATTAAATATATCAAATCAAACAATACACAGTTACAACCGCTCTGCAACTACATGTAACTACAAACTGACACGTGGTACTATCTCATTGGCTATCATATCACCCCTAACTTTTCGCATGATCGCATCACAATCAATTGGAGCGATGGAGAACGGGCCCAGCAAATCGACCAATCTTATGGCGACACGTAACATCGACCGGAAGTGTGTACCCCGTAACCTCCGAGACAGTGGGATTATTATTCAGAGAAAAGTTTCCCAAAAAATCCAAAATAAGTAAACTTCGATCTCAAGCACGATTCGAATTCACTTTTTCCATTGGTTGAAGCTCTCAACAACTACAGAAAACAAATCTAACCAGCGAATTGAGATCTAGCTTGAGAATTTCCTTCAATGCGTCCCTTTATTAAATAAATATCCGCGAACGTGCTCTTTCGTAGGTGAAAATATATGGAAACGCCCTCAATCATTGCCGATTTTGAAATTGGTCCTTTAACCTCATTTTTCATTCACAATTTTTAATTAACGTCAAAATTTTACTTAATTTGAAGTATTTATTTACTTTTATTAAATTATTTTATTATGTTTTATTTGGTAATAAATGGCTAAAACTAGTATATTTCGCTAAGTTACAAATAAAAGTTATTAAAATTTTAAAACCTCAATGAAGTAAACGTTTTAGGGGGCTAGTTTCAAATTTTTCTATAGTTGAGGGTCGTCTTCTGCATTTTTTGACCTTTTATACTTTTTAACTACCGAAAATTTCAAAAGGGCGACTAAGTCCTTTGTCGTCTCCTTTCTCGGCGCCTTCCTCTTCCGATTCCCACCCCTCCATAGTCTCCTCTCTCTCTCTCTCTCTCTCTCTCTCTCTCTCTCTCTCTCTAGAGCGGAGTTGGAGCGAGAGAGATGGAGACGGTGGATCCGAGGACGATGGGGAACGGGGTCTCGAGGATCGCTGGATTGGGAGGTAAGGGGAAGTATAGAAGAATGGATGCGCCCATCGCAGAAGAAGAAGAAGAGATCGACGAAGGAGGAGGAGGAGCGGGAGCTATGGCGAAGGGGATGCGTACAAGCGAGAGTAGGAGATACGTGTTCGCTTGCGCCGTGTTCGCCTCTCTCAACTCGGTTCTTCTCGGTTATGGTGAGTTCGTGTCGGTTTTTGTAGTAAATTTCGAATTTTTTCGATCAATTTTTAGGGTGTTGTAGATCTGTTTTTGATCGATCTCGTCAACGGGAGAGTGAAATTGTTCAGGAACCCCCTCAGCTATTGGTCATTTTGAAAAGTAGCTTTCTTTTGATCGATACCTCTTCAAACTAACTAATAGTAGAGAAAGTGTTGATCAAAAAAGATAAATTTGGGCCTATATTTTGATACATTTTAAGTTAATTATTCTTTTACTTGCTTCCTATTTCATTCGGTCAACTTCTCCGTATTAGTTGCATATCAATGTTTTTAAAAAAAAGCCTCAAAATTTACTGGAGTTGTTATGCCGGTCGAGATCTGTGTTTTCTCGCTCTTTGTAGCAGGACGTTGCCTGATATTAATATCATAATTAACTTGAAGTTCTAATTTGTAAATCTCGAAAATGTAGTCATTTTCAATCCTTCATTATTGGCAAAATCTGCGAGAATTAGGATAATTTGTAGTTGCTTAGTAAATTTGTTTTTAATCCAATACATCTTCTGTCCATATCGCTTTTGATTAAAAAAAGTTGTCAACTTTTTCGCGAGTTATTTTGCATACTTGGGAGTATATTAATTTCTATGTGCTTGTAGTTTTCGTAAAAAATTGAAACAGAATAAATTTTGTGCTTATTGAACTGCTATGGAACAATGGTAAATATGGGACTGCTAAAATGCATCAGTGAATTACTCTCTTTCTCTCTCAAGGGACGCGCGTGCGCGCACACACAAATATGCATGCATGTATTCAAAATTTTTTCACTTGAACATAAGAACTCCGCTCTATTTCTCATTAAGAACCTCGGCTATGAATTAAGGCAAAAAAAAAAAAAAAAAGCTTATTGAATTTATGCTTAAAAAGCCCATCATGTTTTAATGCAGATGTCGGTGTTATGAGTGGCTGCATTCTTTTCATTCAGCGCGATCTGCACATAACAGAAGTACAACAAGAAGTCTTAGTTGGTATTTTAAGTTTTATTTCTCTTTTGGGTAGCTTAGCTGGAGGAAGAACCGCCGATGCTCTTGGGCGAAAATGGACCATCGGATTAGCTGCCATTGTTTTCCAAATCGGCGCTGCTGTAATGACTTTCGCTCCCTCTTTTCTAGTACTAATGATAGGCAGATTGTTAGCAGGAATCGGAATAGGGTTCGGAGTTATGATCGCCCCAGTATACATTGCGGAGATATCCCCCGCTGTTGCCCGTGGCTCTTTTACTTCTTTTCCTGAGATCTTCATAAATCTTGGTATCCTTCTCGGCTACGTTTCAAATTACGCATTTTCAGGCCTCTCGGAACACATAAATTGGAGAGTTATGCTTGCTGTAGGAATCGTCCCTTCAGTTTTCATTGCCTTTGCGCTGTTCGCGATTCCAGAGTCTCCTAGGTGGCTGGTTATGCAAAAAAGGGTCGAAGAAGCACGAGAAGTGCTTCTGAAGATAAGTGATAATGAGGAAGAAGTTAAATTGAGGCTGGCTGAGATAGAGGAAGCAGCTGGACTTACAAATGCCGAAAAGTATGACGGAAAGAGTGTGTGGAAAGAGATCCTTAGGCCTTCGCCTGTTCTTGGTCGAATGCTAATTACCGGGTTAGGCATTCAGTGCTTCCAACAAATAACAGGTATCGATGCTTCTGTTTATTACAGTCCGACCATATTCAGAGACGCGGGGATTAAATCCGATTCACAGCTTCTTGCCGCAACTGTTGCGGTTGGCTTTACTAAAACTGTTTTCATCTTGGTTGCGATCGTTCTAATTGATAGAGTTGGTAGGAAGCCATTATTGTACATTAGCACGGTCGGCATGACCATCTGTTTGTTTGGATTGAGCCTCTCTCTCACTTTGCTAGAGCACGAATTGGTCTCGAGAGGAGTTGGAATTGGGATTGCGGTACTGGCAGTTTGTGGGAATGTAGCATTCTTCTCAGTTGGTATTGGTCCGATTTGCTGGGTGGTGACTTCGGAAATCTATCCTCTTAAGGTTAGGGCTCAAGCAGCGGGTCTTGGAGCCGTAGGGAATAGGGTTAGCAGCGGCTTAGTTGCAATGTCCTTTTTATCGATATCCCATGCCATTTCCGTGGCGGGAACTTTCTTTATCTTCTCGGTCCTCTCGGCTCTTTCTGTGATATTTGTATACATGTTTGTTCCTGAAACAAAAGGGAAGTCCTTGGAAGAGATTGAGATGTTATTTGGAAACGAAAGGGAATGGCAAGGAGGAGAATTGGAGCTTGGTGATGTGGAGCATCTGGTACAGAAGGAATAACCTGGATTATTGCGGGTTATTTTCCTCTGCGACTCGACAAATTTTTTTCCATGGAGGTGCGAAATTGTTCCATCTCATTAGGATACACCATGGTCAATTTTTTTCGTACTATGAAGCAACCTTACTGCTTGTGTACTCTTTGAGGCCATGAAATATACATAGTTTCATGTGTAACCATCATCTATTCAGGATTTAAGATCCGTGAGAAATACACGCAAATAATTTAAATGAAAAGCTGTTTCATAGCGTGCAAATAACTCTCTAGTTATTTTGTTCCCTGTACTAACACTGCTCGTAGCAACTAATCAGAATGTTTCATTCTTGTCTCTCTTTGTTTATGTGCTTTTTTTGGTTTGAATCAAACCTAGTAATTCCCATGCTTGTTTGCTGTACTACTAATCAAATATGATAAAAACTTGAGCACTATACTAGTTAATTTATGTTTGCGTGGTGCATAATTAATGTTCTACCTTTTAGTGACTTTGATTAGAAAACTTGCTGGAATGGCAGAAGAGGCATGCTGGCTTATTTAACCAAGAATCTTGAAGTCTTTTGCCAACTGTAGTTTGATTACCATACCAATTTTGCAGTTTGCAGTAGGGTGCTTAAAACTGCACCTAATATGTCGGCAATCAATTCGAGCCCATTTTATCGAAGCCTGAGCTGCAGGTCACAAATGGCTTGTTGTTTTATTTGGCCAAAAAAAAAAATAATGTAATAAAGAAGTGCTATTATATATAGATCATTAGGGTTTGTCAATAAATAACATATCAGTATCAGAGGCACAATTTAAGAGAGAGAAATTGATCTAGATCAAGAAAATATTAGAAAACATAAAGCACATAAGCCAAACTATGCATCACATTAATTTAATTTTTCTTTTCAGCAACATCTTATTGCAAATCCATGATCATTGATGATACTGATGTTATTGCCATCAGGGTATCGGATACACAAGCTCATGTATATGTAATTGTTATACTGTTATGACAGTGACACACCACCTAGAAAAGTAGCAGCAAATGAATGAGAGAATTGCCACAACCCATCCATTCTTAATTTCCTTTTTACAGTTAACACATCTCCTCAGAAACTGGAAACACAACCAATACAACAGTGTTGAGAATTGTCACATATCTCCTGCTACAATTCCTCTCTATTCACACATTAGCCGCTGGAAAAATTACAAAAAACACAACAATCCAACATTATTCTCCCAATCACACTCCCCTCCTCGACATTCATTCCCCTACTCTGCTTGTTCCACAAATGAACAGCAAAACTCTCCTTTCGGATACTCTTGATCTTCGCTTTCACCCACTTTGCGTAATTTGCATCCTTCGGCTCTTTAAACAGCCCCGCTATCTTATTCCAATCCACCGGATAGAATGCGGAGGGCGGCAAAACCGTAACTTCGAAACCCGGGCGCCCGGCCACCCTCGCCGCCACCCTCGAAACGAGATAAGGCCCGTTGTGGCCCCACTTACTACCATCAAATGTTAAAGCAAACTCCTCAATGAACTTATACACAAGAGGGTGCATTTTGTCGAACACCATCACGGCGTTGTTCAATCTACTCCAATTCCCCGTCGCCGCGTCTACCGCCTGAGCTCCGATCACGTTCTTAAGTCCCGAGAAGCTCTTCATCACTATTACATCCGTGTCGAGATACACACCGCCGAATTTGTAAACTACCACAAGGCGGAGCAAATTGGAGAGGTTTTGGCCAAGCGAAACCTCCCCTGGATCAACTTCTCCATTAAGCAGCTTTTCGAACCAGCACTCAGCAGGGGTGCTCTTGAACAAGTAGTTGTAATCAGGAGCTACTGCGGCGACTCGGAACCCTTTATCCAAGAAGGGTTTGAGCAAATGGGCACCTTTAGAAGAGTCCATGGTGTCGGAAACTAGGAGCAAACACGCATTTGGGTGGGATTTAAACAAGCTCTCCATTGCCAAGAACTCCCTGGGGCCAAAACCATCTAATGAAGAGATCCAAGTCATGAAGAAGCGGAGCTCACAATGCCCGCGGAAGAACTCGGTGGCTCTCGCGAAGAAGCGGCGGGAGCGGGGGCTGGGGCGCAGGTGCTGGAACCGGGAGCGGCCATTGACGGAGCTGCGTAAAAGGAGGAGCTTTAGGTGGGGTTTGGGGAGGGGGAGCAGGGCCGTGGGGATCGAGGCGGGTCGAGAGGAGGAAGAAGACGAAGAGGGAGGATGGGGGAAGAAGCCATGGAGGGAGAGGCGGAGGATGGCGAGGGCGAAGAGGGAGGAGGGGATGAGAAGGGAGAGGCGAAGCTTCGGTTTCTTCGCGGAGGTCGCCATGGGAGGGGGAGAGGAGGAGCTCTCATTGCGTTGAGGCTCGTGCGAGGGTTTATGTGAACGGGAAAGGGAGGAGGAGATCGAGTGAGAAAGGAAGGAGATTCGGGGATTTAAATTAAAATAATAAATTTTAGTGGTAATAATTGCGCGCGCGCGCTCCAACGGTAGTGGCCATGTTAGGTATATGTTGCATGATAAAAATGTAGGAAGAGCCCCTACGTTATTCGGATATTTCAGATTCGTATCTAAACTCTTTAGAGTCAAATTTTGTATAATTCTAAGGTATAGACGTAAATCTTACATTCTAAATTTTGTATGTCTAGGATTAGGCTATTAATTTTATCAATTTTTTGTGGCAAAAAAGATTTTTAAATTTTTAATCTTAAAGTGGAGGGATGTAAGGTGTACAACCATATATGAGGTGTATAGAAAGTTTTGTTTTGTTTTGTTTTGTTTTTTACTTCAATGCAAAATTATTTGGTTGCATATAAGAGAGGTTGAAAAATACTCTCACGTTGAAAAAAAAAGATTTTTAAGTGTGAAATTTGTGTACCACCACTGCTTAATATACTTTAGTTTATATCCCTAATCAATAATTAAGAGGTTGAAAGATTCAATCTTGTGCATGTACATTTAAAAATAAAGTAAATAAGTGATTTACCCCTCTGGCTTATTGAGAAAATAAATAAGTGGCCTTTTTGGAGAATATATTCATAGGATAGGATTTTTGGGATTACTAAAAAAAAAAAAAAATTGTAAAATACTTTCCAACTCAAAATAATTATCTATCTTAGAAAAACTGCATGTTTTCATTCTTAATTTTTTTTTAAAAAAATAGTTTTATATGCAGATTGAAAACTTGCAACATCTCTCTATCCTCTGCTCTTTTCTTAAAAAAATAAAATGAAAAAAATCTACAAGTCAAACAGGTATAAAAGAGAGTAAAAAAATGATAATTAATGGGCCATTAATTTTTCTAGCATCATATGATTCCCACCATTCCAATACATATGTTGGACTACATTTATCCAAAAAACCAAATATAGTAATAAGTTTGTCCCTAAAAAAGTAAATTTTGAATGGAAAAGAACAAGAGGGAGTGCCTTAATTACTAGGATCAACATAAGTGACCATATATAGTTAGTTAGTTGGATTATAACTCTCAATTACCATTTGTAATTTTCCTCTTGATAGAAATACACCAAATGCATGAGCTGGTGAGAGCTGATCTCTAATGCATTACTGCCATAATCAGTAGATATCTTAAAATTTATATCTTAAATGAAAATCGATCCAGCATCCATTTTTTCGCAACAAAATGTTGAACATAGGATCTTTATCAAATACTATCACGATAAATCGATGACGTCCAATCTTGATAAGAAAATTCCATTTCAATCGATCTTAGATTGTCAAAATGAGATGCTCAAATTTTGAAAAGCAATTAAATGTGTATATATTTAAGAAACACCTAATAATGGTATATGTAAAGATGTAAACACAGAAAGGATATTATTTTAGTTTTATAAGGTCTCAAACTTTGTGGTGTATATACTTTGATTAAATCTTCATAGAATTTTGAACTTTTTTAGTGGCGTATGTTAACATTTAATTCTATGAGGGCTGTAAATAACTTTGGAAAATTTAAAAGACAATATGCAATATTAAATATTACAGCTAGATTAAAAGTAATAGTCAGTGCTAATTGTGCTTCCTCCACTCCCTTAATTTTCCTACTAAAGTCTAACTAACCCTCTAAAAAATATAGTATCCATTTTTTCTCCACTAGCTACAGTAACCTCATGATGGCTCAAATTATATTTCAAAATATTATTAATAAAGTGGAGCTAAAATACTTTTGATTGTAAAAAGAAAAGTGTATACTATCTACTTTTCGGTCCTTGAATGTCTAGAATGCAGTGATAGTGGGTGGAATGGTGTTAGAAATATTAACAGTAAATACTATTTATTTACTATCTACGGTATTCCAAGTAAAGTTTTGTTAATAAGTTAATCTTTAAATGTGGCATGTGAGTTATATTAGAAAAATATCATTTATACGCTCCGCACATATACATAGGTGTAAATCTTATACCTACACTATCCTGAAGTTCACAAAATTTTAAATAGATTTTTGGTGCTAAAAAATAGTTGATAAGACTGGTAAGAAATAAAAGCTTTTTGGTTGAGTAGGATTTAAGATCTACAACTAGATTAGAGGTGTAGAGATAGCAGTGCTTCTCTATATATAAAGTGTATATTTTAACCCAGTCATCTACTCATTTAAAAGTTTAAAAATCCAAAAAAATAAGTTTATGTTAAAAAACAGAGGTTAATAAAGTACTAATGAGTAATATTAGTATTTGGATGACTATAATGTAAGATTTAGACGCTACGCATAATTATACAGATGATAATATTGCTAGTTATATATTATATTTGAAAATCTTAAGCATAGGTAAATACAACTTCTAGATGGTTTTTTAGTTTTAAAAAAGTTTGTAGGACTAAGACTAATGCACTGGGGACAGCTCCCAAAGTTCTTACAAAAAGTCAATCCCAATCTCAATAACTCCATATTAACTTATTATCTTTATGACTAAGCCAGCAATTATGGAATACTTAAATTAATATTTTAAGCATAAAAAAATAATGTGGTAGCATATTATCTTGCACAAATTAGATTATTTCTTTCAAAGAAAAACTTTTCCTTCATGATTCGATTTCGACTAATCAAATATTTTCGTTAATGCTGTTTGCGATATTCTTAATTACTGGGCAAATAAAAAATAATTTTCTACAAATTTCATAACTGGTAAGTTTTATATAAATATAGGATTAATTGCATCAGCAGTTCCCCACAAAAATGAAAAACTAAGTAAAAATTGGGAATGGCAAGTAAAATTAATCAATAGAGATATAATTAAGAGACCATATGGTTTATTTTTTTGCAATATAAAAATATTTATATACTAAATATTAAATTAAATTATTAATGTACATTAATTAGTAAAATAAAATATTATATATATATATATATATATATATATATATATATATATATATATATATAAAACTAGGCTCCTATGCTTTCGAAAGTACGGGAGATCCCGTGCTTGTAAGTTGTTTTCGATGATGGGACATCTAATTTGGCGATCGGTTCCGTTAAACTTGACCTACGCTATTGGAACTATCTAGAAACCAAATTTCATAATTTTTTGATTTCGTTTGTCTAGTGAACGAGTAGCCTCAAAATGAACGGCTGAAAATGAAAATCTCATAAAAAATAATGATAAAGGATTCAAATTTTAAATCGAAAGTATTAATCTTGCTACTGATGTTAAGTAGAAATTTTTATTAAATTTTCATATAATTTGGATACTTCTACACCGTTTAACTTAAAAATGTGCCACATTGACCGTTAAAATAGTCATTTTTTAGACTTTTGATCGCTTAGTAAATGATGTCAAAAAATCTACTAATAGGGTAGATCATATCTAACGGAGCTGATCATCAAATCGAACGTCCTATCATCAAAAACAACTTACAAACACGGAACCTCCCGTACTTTCGAAAGTATAGAAGACGGAATATATATATATATATATATATATATATATATATATATAAAATAAGATTTTAAAAGGGTTTGGTTTCAACTTCATGTTCGAATTCAATTCGTATACAAACAAAAATCATAAGGGAGTTCGAATTCATAGGAATATATATATTTTTTTTTACACTCATGACTAAAATTATACACAATTAGCGTCAATTGCTCTATCCAATTTCAAATTTAGATAAAATCTCCGATATCTGTATCCGAACAAGATCCGAACCCGAAACCAGGAGCAAACACCACAGATGACGTGGTGCATCAGGTCCATCGGAAATAATCCAAGGGCAATTTCGTCACTTTAGAACTCTCTATAGTACAGTACACCGGGTGTATAAGTTACTGAGCAATGATCCGATCCCTCGTCGTCGTCGTCTCGCACCGACCTCAGAAGAGAGAGAGAGAGAGAGAGAGAGAGAGAGAGCCTCCATGGCTTCATCCTTCGACGACACCTTTACCAACGAAGGCGACGACCTAGCTAGGGCATCCACGCGGCGCTTCGACGAAGACGACGACGACGACGAGTACATAGGGCACGAACCCCGCCTCCCTCCGGGGCGGGGCTTCGACGCCTACACCGCCTTCGCCGCCGCCGATGAGGTCTCTGAGGAACCGATCATCGTCTCCGGCGACGTCCCCGAGGGCTACGCCTTCCGATCCGATTTCTCCTCGGCGCCGCCCCCCTTCCCGATGAATGAATCCAGCGGGAAGGGCCACGAGGAGGAGGACGAGGAGGAGGGTGGGCCGATCCTTCCTCCCCCGAACGAGATGGATCCGGAGGAGGGGTTTGTTCTCAGGGAGTGGCGCAGGTGAGCCTTCTGTTTCCTAGATCTTCTTCTTTGATGTTCTTCTAACCTAGATTTCGTATCAAACGTTATAATTTGTGCTTAATTTATTTGGATTTGTGATTATTTGCTTAATTATGTGGAGTTTGTGCTCTCTCTTGTCCATTCAATGTACAAGGAAGCTGTATTTGTGCTTATTAGACTAGTTTATATAATGCTGTTTGCGTATTTGATGTTAAGGCTGCAACTGACGCATATGACAGTATCGTGGAACTTGTTCTGATCTTAGGTAATTTAGAGCAGATTATTTCCTGTATTTACTGCAGCATATTATGATTTATGGATTATGTACTGTTGCACTTTATGTCGCAAACAGAGCTTATTGATCAATTTCCTTGTTATTTTATGAAATAAAGCAACACGGCGATAAATGCCTGTTGGTTCTAGTTATTGATTGTGGTCATCTAAAATGTGAAAGAAATATGCAGGCCACCTAGGTGCTGCATAGTCACAAGCAAATGCGTTCATAGCTGCGCATGTTACTCATGTAAGACACAATAAAAATGTTTGAATCTATGTATGATGTAGCATTGAAGTGAACTTAGGAGGAGCAAGTATACAATTTACGAAAGCTTTCTTAAGTGTGTTTCGAGACATTTAAAGATAATAAAGATTGTTTTGTAACTTCGAATATGCTAATGGAAGAAAACTATTCAAATCATAATCATCACATACCAAAACTACTAGAAAAATGTACTACTAGAGTTTGATGCAAAACATCTCAGAACCAAGTTGGAATTTTGTAATTTAGCCATTTTTAGTCTTCACCATTTTTTTTTTTGAATTCTGGATTAGTTTGAATTAGAATTGAAGCAGACACCCAAGTTATTGAAGCTGAAGCTCCTAGCAGGCCTACCAGAAAGGAGGCTAATATTTTGAATCTTGGGTTAGGAAACTGCAGCGAATGCAGCCATATCTACTGGTACACAACTTGGTTGTTCTGTTGTGCTTGCAAAACATTTCTTGCATGGAACATCTTCTAAATGCTTGATGCAGAAAGCATGAGATACTGTAGAAATATGGCTGCTGGTAATCGTGGTGAATTTTCTCTGCATCAAAATGTGATTCCATAGTCAAAGACTTCTTGTTGTTGTATCAGAGGTCTCTTTGGGATTTGGAGTTGCATTCCTAAGCCACTCTTTGTTATTTAGGAATTAGGATTGAGAATTAAAAATAGTTACCATTGTTAAATGTAATAGAATAGTATCTCTCTTTGTTCACTTGTTTATCTCTTGTGATGCTTGCTCTTGTTTTGTTCAGCACTGATTGTGCTCTCGCTTTTGTTGCTCGATTGTGTATGTATTCAAGTTGTTTTTCTGGACACTTGTTGTACACGATTGCGTTGTTTCGCCTTGAGCGGACAGGGGAGGTGCTGTCCGTCCGGCGTCTATTTGACGCGCCCGAGCCGGACCAAATTGGTAGCGGGCTCAGGGCGTGACAATAATGTCGTGGAAGCTTTGGAGTCGGAGAAAGTCTTGAGAGTACAGATAAATATTTACCTATTAGATATGTGATATATTTCTATTAATACTGAATATAGGGTATATGAATGAAATTCATGGACCAAATATAGTAGGGATTATCTTGTACTGAATAATGATACTAGTGTTAACAATATTTACAATTTGCTGATATCTTGATCTATATGCAAGTACGTTTTTTTGACACCTGGCCATTTGTAAATAAGTGATCTAAACAGGGACCCAAATTCTAATTCAAGCCAAATCTGCAAAGTAATTTCTTATCAAGAAAATTTTTGGATATAGAAATGGTCTGATGGATGATATTTGACTCATTTTTTACCCCAAGGAAGGGTGGTCTCAATGATGTGCCGCAAGAAGTGATGCAGTCTAATATAATCACTATTTAATGGTCAAAAGCCTCATATTATTTTCCTGCGAGTTTCATTGTTGTGTTTCCTTGTAGTATATGAAACAGAGACCTATCTGATTGCCAACATGCAGGCAAAACACTATCCTTCTTGAGGAGAAAGAGCAAAAGGAAAAGGAGCTGCGGAATGAAATAATCATTGAAGCTGATGAATACAAGCGAGCTTTCTATGAGAAGAGAAAGCTGAACCGCGAGACGAACAAGACGCAGAACAGAGAAAAGGAAAATGTAATCAGCAAAACCCCGCCTACACTTTCTCTTTGTCTCCCCCCATAAATTGTTTATCTTGAGCCTTAATTTCTTGTAATGGTCCAGCTTTTTGTAGCAAACGAGGAGAAGTTTTATGCCAACGCCAACAAACACTACTGGAAAGCAATAGCAGAGCTGATCCCGCACGAGATAGCCAATATCGAGAAGAAGAGAGGAAAAAAAGAACAGGAGAAGAAGCCTTCCGTTGTCGTTGTTCAAGGCCCAAAGCCTGGCAAGCGCACCGACCTCTCAAGGATGCGACAGATACTGGTGAAGCTGAAGCACAATACCCCGTCTCACATGAAGCTTCCGCCGCCACCTGCCGCCGCATCCGAAGATGGACCTCCTACAGCGGCCACTGGTGAAAGCAAGGGAACTTCGCCGAGTAGAGAAGCAACAGAGAATGAAAATGAGCCGGAGGCAGAACTGCTTTCTCCAGCAGCAGCTCGCCAGCAACCAAAGTGACCGAGCCAGCAGCTAGCTTCAACTGACTGAATACTGTTGGACTTGTCTTTTTGGTTAGTATTTCGTGCTACTTATTTGTGGTATTTTCTTATTGTATAATTCGTAGAGATCTGCATTTTTACTCTGTAAGAGATCTTTTATGATGGTGTGCATGTGTAACATATGGGGACCGACAAAGAGTTTATTTAGAAAATTAGTTCTGATGATTGCGTAGCTTTTCGAGCAGCGAAGTGCAGTAGCCAACCATTTGGCAGACGCGAAGCGATTATTGGCAGCTGATTTGGCTGTGTGCGGTCATGTTGTAAGGTACAGTGTTGTTATGAGGCGGCAATTATACAGAGTAGAAATTTCAAATTGAAACTTTCGCCTTTCAAATGCAATTTCATTTTGGTTTTTACCTCAAAGTGAAGGCTAAAATAGGTTCAAGCAGCCTCTCGAGCTTAGGGGTGCTGATCTTGTACCGGTAAGGAAGTGTTGGAACCGAGAGATACAATCTGTTTCTTAAAGCTTCAGCCTGTCGTAGAAAGGTGTTGGAAGGATTTATCGAAGCAGCTCATTGTACAATATACACAAACATTTCTTCTACCAGGCGATATAGGGGCCCTTAAATCTCGTTTAAAGCTGCACCAGAGAGTTTCTCCAACAAGCCTTCTTCTACTAACGTACTAAGATAAGAATTGCTTTTTCTTCAAAGACAATATACATTCTTTCGCATATGGT
Source organism: Ananas comosus (assembly GCF_001540865.1). NCBI lineage: Eukaryota > Viridiplantae > Streptophyta > Magnoliopsida > Poales > Bromeliaceae > Ananas > Ananas comosus. The sequence continues at coordinate 2,226,285 of NC_033645.1, forward strand.
GCTATAGCACTATCTGCGTATTTTCACGCAAAAAAAATAAATACAAATTGAATATTACGCATCCTAAACGAACAAAGACTAGCGAGACAGATTCTACTGCAATGAAAGAAAATTGTTAATCATCGGCTTTGCATCACCTTGGAGCCATTTCGGTGAAAGTAACGGGATTAGAGGTGAATGCAGCAGTTGTATCGGCAGAACACGAGTCCTTGAATGGTAAATTGCTGGATGTAGTTGCTTTTGATTCTTTGCCCACATTCACGTAGTCATCAATGTATCCCGGCGGGGTGAGCTCTTTCTCATTGAGTCGGATGGGCTTCGATAACATATCTATGACCTGCAGCATGGAGGGCCTACGCCCTGCTGCTGCTTGGATGCAAAAAAGGGCTACTTTAATGTACCGAATAACTTGCTCTTCCGGATATTCTTTAAGCGCCGTATCCACCAGCCTCTTGAGGTTCCCTTCTTCGTAAAGCTGCCATGCCTGTGAATTTGCATGGTTCAATAATACGAACATTAGAACTATGAATCAAATATTTGTGCGCTAGATTCAAAATAAGGTTAAATACAAGATCTCAAATATTAGTGAGCTAAATTCAATATAAGGTTAAATACATGGTCTTTAAATGAGGACTAACCAATTCCAAAAGAAGCTTCCCCGATTCTGACCAGAGAGACTTTGAACTACTCTTGCCACTGACTATTTCAAGCACAAGCACCCCGAAGCTATAAATATCGGCCTTCTTTGTTAGTTGCCCATGCAACGCATACTCTGGCGCCAAATAACCACTGCATGTAACACAACAGATCAAGTTACTAGTTACTACAAGATGGCAATCATCTAAGAATCTGCATTTTCTTTCCCATTTCTCACAGATATTAGCTACAATAATTAGGTACTTGCACGACTTAGTTGTCCATAACTTAAATTGCTGTGGAGGGAAAATGATGTAAAAGATGTCTTGCATGATATAAAAACTTATCAATAAAAATCTACTTCACAATATGTTGGTTTCGACGTTTCGTTATCTAAGCAATGCGACAGTTTATACCTAGTTTCGCTTTCTCACACACTAACATGCGAATGAAAATTCATATTTATTTTCTAACAAAATTACCAGCACTTCACAGAACTCTCCGTCTATTGTTCTATGATGAATTTTACACCTTGTGAAAGCTGTTGCAGTCTGCCCTAATAATGGTGTCTCATGTTATAATGCTCACAAACTACCTTTGGTGCGCTCTCTGCTAACATCCTCATAATGCTCAAGAAACTATGATTCATTAATTGCTAGATGAAACCAATGACTACAAAATGCAATGAAGGTCATGGTTTAATACATCAAATTATGCGAAGATTGCAAAACGAACAAAATACATTCAAATAACATGTTTAGGGCACACATAGTAAAATTTTGTTGCTTACGTTGTTCCAGCTACACGGGTGCTAATATGGGTGACATTATCCGGAAATAACTTGGCTAGACCAAAGTCTCCAATTTTAGGAATATAATCTCTGTCGAGGAGAATATTACTAGCTTTGATGTCTCTATGCACAATAGGTGGTTCAAGCTCTTCATGAAGAAAGGCAAGACCTCTAGCAGTACCCAGACATATTGCAGATCTTATGCTCCAGTCTAGTTTGGAAGGATCACTATTCGAACCTGCAAGAGAAAATTATTTGGCTAAAGATGGAAATGCAAGTATACTCCACTAAACAGTCAGTCATTTAAATAATTATTCTGGTTAACTATATAATACGTCACCTAATAATGCACGGTCAAGACTGCTGTTTGCCAAGAACTCGTATACTAAAATACGATTATTGGCCTGGACACAGCAGCCTAGTAGTTCGACAAGGTTTTGATGCCTAACATTTGTGATGACATCAATCTCAGTCAGAAATTCCTTAACCCCTTGCCTTGATTCTGCAGAAAGTACTTTCACTGCAACTTCCCGTCCACTATTAAGAATTCCCTGGCACATCAAAGGTGAAATGAATATTCAAAATCACGACTGAAAATAGTTTCACATATACAATTGAATGAGGAAAATAGAAACCCTAGTTAAGTTATGCCCATAATAGTAAAGTCCAGGAGAAAATAAACTGAAGAATAGTTAAAAAAAACATTACATTGCTTAGAAAACATGTAGCCACTTCTCTAGCATTGTTACAAAATAAAAAAGAGAAGAAGTCTAGCTTCCAATATGTACCTTATAAACTGTTCCAAAACCACCTCTACCAATCTTATTGCCTCGGTGAAAATTATCTGTTGCTGATCTCAGTTCTTCGTAGGAGAAGAGCTTTATGTTTTTAGGTGATGAAAAAACTGGAAGAAAAGGCAAAGAAAATCAGTGGGGACAGAGTATGCTAACCACAATTGGTTCATTACTGTGCTTTCTTCAGATGAACATAGAAAAGAGGTTGCAAAATGTGGTAAATCAATATGAACAGATACAGGAAACAAAAAAGTACTGTTACAACAAAGAACAATCACTATTTTACAATTTATGTCGGCCTTGTTCATGATGTCATTTTTAAGCCTACGCAGATCAAGGAAAAAAAAAACAAATGCTCTACTACAATCACCTGGCAGAAGCAGCACTCCAAGAATGAAGATTCTAATAGTAAGCCGAAAAAGAAAAATTTTTATCTGATTCATTCTGATTGTCCATGCAAAATAAATTTACAAAGAAAAGCAAGGAATTTGCGGAGACAGTTTCTCCTGATTTGTACTAACCAGGAGAGTTGCACTTTGCATCAAGGTGAAATATCTCTTAAAGAAGGAACAACAAGACTGTGAGCTGCAAGTCGTGAAGTTCTGCTTACTAATTTAGTATCCTAGATCAAGGTTATTGAGTAATAATCCTTGATGATCAAAACTGAACAGAAAACCAACAGTTTGCACTTAAAATGCTAACGCACACAGCAGATACGTGCCATCTGAGGCCAACAAGATGAATATCATAACAACATGTATGGATTGAAGTATTGAGAGATTTAGGTTCTCTGATGCATTCCACTGTATCGTTTCTGACTTAGCACATTAGTGTTCACATGTGACATGAAAGATGACTTCTAAAATTCAACAAAAAGTATAGAAGCCAGTCTTTTCAACTTAGAATACACCACAGCACTGCTGGATATAAAAAATTGCTAACCAAGAGAAAGTGACTCGGCCATTTTTCACATCAAAAAAGATGTTTATTATGAACATCAATGAAGTACACATTATTTCTCGCATCCCCCGGCAGTCCGGCACCCAAACCATTGGTATGAACTTCTCAAAAATTACTTACCACCTAACTCTTGTGGAGGATAAGGATCATTCCTTTTCCTAGAGGGAAAGCAGCACCAACTCATATCCACTTGTATTTTGGAATGATACCTCTCAAATTTGTACATATGTCACTTCTATCTACATCAAAGATTTCTTCTGCAAAAAGATGAATTACCAATTACTTATCTATCAAAAGATCGCAATCATAGATCAACGCAAGATATGCTAAAGAAGTTGAGCAAAATTCACAAGAAAAGTGAGGAAAATGACATCGACATGCTATAAGAAATTGCAGTTGTATCAATTATTTCTATGCAAAATTTGTTCTACCTTCTAAAAGAAATATTGAAGACAGAAAAAACGTAAGTTGTCTCATTGCTTCAGTAATATAAGACACCAAACACCACATGAAGCAACGCTACAACTCAATATGCATACAGCATAACAGAACTAACGTATGGATGGGTCGCCCCAAGTCATAGACAACAGCTGCTGTAGTCATATTTTTCACAATAGAATTTATTGTTATAACACTTCTATACTAAAGAGAGATAAACTTTTACAAAGTTTATCTCTCTTTAAAAATAAAAAGAACAATAACAACTCGCTTTCATTTTTATCTACTTTTCCTTCATTTCTTCGTCATTTGATTCCAACTTCTACAACAAATTCACTTTGATTCACATAATAATCACTCCATAAACTTTCTTCGTCGCTTTAATAACGCAAATCACTGCTCTACAACCTATTTAATCCATATTTCGTAGAAATTTCTTTTCACACTCAGCAACAACCCAGTGTAGAGATTCACCTCCACCAATTCCTAAGCAACAGGAAATAAAGAGCGAATCCCTATTAAGACATCATAAATTTCACAGAGTCTCAAAGATTCATCACACCACTCTGTGCGAATCAACCCCTCGCTCCATCCACCAAACTAGATCGAAGCCGACCGATAAGAAAATTAACATCAAAATCACAAAAATCAGATCGAACGAACGAATCGACAATCCATTGCAATCATCCAAGCCCTAGATTAGACGAAATCGCAGAACTACGAGATGAAAAGGATATCAAACCTCACAGATCCGCATCAGAAGAGCTCGATCTTGGATCGCTCCACCTTCGCCCAAAGCCCTAAACCCTAATCCGATCAAGGCGAAGACAAAGAAGCAGAATAAGTAGCAGGTCCAAAAAAAACCGCACGATCCGAAGGAGACTGTGACAACTACTACGATCTACTCCTCTTCTTCTTCCTCCGTCGTCGTCGTCCTCGTCCTCGTTCTCGCTGTGGGAAGTTAATGAAGGGGACAATATAAAGGGGAGGAGTGTCCTCGCGAGGAGTCATCGCACGCCATGCCACAGTTTTCTCACCCCGTTTCCACATATAGACTCGAGACGAGAGCGACAGCATAGAAGCTAGCGGTGCACCGCGAGATATTTTAGCGTGCACCCGGTTCACCGTGAGCCGCATTTTTATTTTTCACTACTGTAGTGTCAATAAATTATATATATATATATATATATATATATATATATATATATATATATAGAGTCCAGCTACTATGCTCACGGTAGCACGGAGCGCTCCGTGCTACCAAGTGTTCGATGATGCGGCTTCCAAATCGACGATCGGCTCCTTAGACTTGATCTACACTATTGAAGTATTTGAAAACTAAATTTCAGATTTTTTTGACATCATTTGACTAGTGATCAAAAGATCTCAAAATTGACAATTTTAATGGCCGATGTGGTGTGTTTGTGAGTTTAACGGTGTAAAACAATCCAAATGCGATGAAAATTTTATAGAAAATTATTTTCACTATTTAGAGTAAGATCAGCATATCTGATCTTGAATTTAAATCTTTTATCATCATTTTTTATAAGATTTTTATTTTCAGCCGTTCAATTTTAAACTACTTGTTTAATAGGTAAATGATATCGAAAAATTATGAAATTTAGTTTCTAAATATTTTCAATAGTGTAGATCAAGTTTAACGGAACAGATCGTCGATTTGGAAACCGCATCATCGAAAACAACTTGGTAGCACGGAGCGCTCCGTGCTATCGATAGTATAGTAGCCTAGTTCTATATATATATATAACAACATAGGAGGGAATGATAAATTGGAAGCAAGTAAGCTACTTATTCAAAAAATAATAAAAATAATTTGAAGGCGAACTTTCTTCTACATTTACCAATTTTTTGTAAAAAAATTATCATTCTATATAATCAGAGTATAATACAAACTAACCAATCATGATAAAAAAAAAAAAAAATTTTGCCAGCATATTAAATTTTTCATAATTAATATTAAAAGAATAAAAGAAAATAACTATACCAAACAAGACTTTGCGGATTGATTATTTTAAATGTACAGTATTATATTTAACCAATAAAACATTCGTTATAGACCAATTAAAGTAGTTCACATCATATATAATTTTTTAAAATAGAAGTATTAATAAATCAGAGTCATCTTCATTATATACTACAATATATCGACAATAAAATAATATTTTTGAAAATTTATAGTAAAATTATACCAGATTTTATGATATTTAGATGACGCTGCTTAAAAATTCCTTTTTCTTTTGTACCCCTAACTTTTAAAACCACTTCATTGCCAAATAATAAATTTTTAAAATTTATAATCTTATATACGCAAATTTTTAGACAGTTTGAATTACACCTGTTCAACGAGACATGTTCAAAAAAATAAGAAAAAACTTCAAATACCACTCATATGGTTTCACACTTTCTTATTTTAGTACTCTATGGTTTAAAGTGTATCAATTTGGTATCATATAGTTTCATTTTTATCTTTTTATTATTAATTTCACTAATTTTTTCGTTAAATTAGTGACAAAATTAAACCTAAAGAGTACTAAAGTGAATATTTGATAAACCTATATATGATATCTAAAGTTTTTTGTATATAATTTAACGAAATATTAACGAAAAAATTGATGAAAAGATAAAAATAAAACCACAGAACACTAAATTGATACATTTTAAATCACAGAGTAATAAAGTAAGAAAGTGTAAAATTACCGTGTGTATTTAAAGTTTACCCAAAAAAACAAAGGTGTGGTGTAGGAGATGTACGGATACACCGCGTTGAGGTCGGAGAGTTGTCGTGAACCGAACGAAGCCAAAAGTCCACGTACGCAATGATTAACTCCATCGCAGCCGTCCGTTTCGTTGACCGTAGGCTTCAGTGGACGCTCACTTGGCCGTTAAACCCGCCTATGTGAAGTGGTTCGATTGGTTTTCATCTTGTGGCTCGAGAGAGTGTTAAGTGGCTTTAGACTTTTCCATTATTTTTAAGATTACATTTTTTTTTTTTTTAATCTAGTATGTACCCATGCGGAATTTATTGTCTCCACTTACTGGTTCACTATATTATCCATATTATTGTCCTTTTATAGCTTGTGTTTTTTATTCTACTTATTTTTGAATTAAATTTAATACTGTTAAATATCATATAAAAATTTAAAAAATAATAAGATTAGAATTTACTGGTCGATTTCGTTCGATCCAATCGTGTTTATTTGATATATAGGAATTGAACTACCTCACTAGATGAATAGCTAGAGCACGGTGTACGGGATAATCTGGCGCACCAAGTCCAAGCAACAGTTTCCGCAGGACAAGGCCAAACTTTTGGATTTAAAAATGGTCGTCGAGAATAATAATTCTATATTAATTCTCGGACTGTTTGTGGGAGTCACTAACTCATCGTATTTAATTAAGCCTTTGCAATATTTCAACATGCTATAATTCATTTTTATACATTAATTTACAGTAATAATTATTATAATGCCACAAGAGGGATAGGACTCGTAAATATTGCAATGGTACCAAACCATCAACGCGTAGTTTTTATTTGACCAGAATATTAACCTTACACAACATGAAGATGATTATTTCAAACTTTATAACTCTTTTCTTTTCTTTTTTTATTTGGCATTGATGTGTAGCTTTTATTGGAAGTGGTCTTCTATGTGCTAGCTAGCTAGCTCAATGGCAACGACATCGTACATCAATTTAATACATTATGTTATATATGTTTTACTTTTTAAGTCATAAATAGAACGTTTGAATCTAATGACATAAAATATAACGTAAGAGGCAATGCATTAGGGCTCGTTCGAACAATCAGGCATTTGGTTGCGCAGTCGAAGTCGGAAATTCACCCTAACGTCGTGTATGGATTATGATCAAGCTGAGACTGTGGTTCGCTGAACTCAACATTGATCGATAAACCTGCACGAGCTCGAGTCGAACAACTCCTTAGCCGAACTAGTATCTACTAATTCTTACTTGCTCTGTTGTTTTTATTTACTTGTTCTCTTTTTCTACGGTTTTTCTATTTCGTCATGGAATTTTTTGCAACTTTACCTGTTCTAGACCGTTTCTGACGTACACGCTGAACTTCACCCATTCTAGACCGTTTCTGACGTGCACACTGAGCCTCTCTGAGTTCCACAATTTAAGAGCTATTTATTATTAGCTGTTCAATTCCATGTGATGGATCTCAATCAATTAAAAAGCTGTATACGTGTGTACGTAATTCTCCAAGCTGGACAATGCCTAGAATTTAAGTTTCTACTTTTTGCTTTTTGAATCTGAGAACTGAAAATTTGCAGTCAAATTAGTTGAAAGTGAAGTTAGGAATAAAAACCCCTCAACCACTATTGACATTTTCAAAAACTACTGTATTTTAAATTTGCAATACTCTTATAGAGTAGTATGCAGATTTTATTCAATTAATTTAGCTGATGAAGCTGCGAGTTTCGTGTAAAATAAATGACTTCCCAAATTATTTGATGAAAAATTGAAATGGACATAATTTTCTAAATGAACAAATAGCCTTCATCATGGGCCAATTCAGTTCCAGTAACCTAATTAATCTCTTTGAATTGTATTAAAAAACAATAGATGATCAAAATGTTCATATCTACTTCTATGATTTTAATAAATTAATAATAAACTTGGCCAGTGACCTTTTAAAGAACGAGTCAATTAGTTATACTTAACACCATACCTGGGTTTTAAAAAAAATGATATATAGGACACATACAACAAATTGATATTTTTTTAATTTAAGAGACTACTAATTAATTATAAAAGTTGAGCCTCAAGTACACTAAACCTGGCTTTGAAAACATTAAACATCGTTATCGATTAATTATATGATAGAATAAAAGTTAATAATAGGTGCATTAAAGACGAAGCCGGCCGAGTAGGTCAAAACTAGATAGCTACAACTGAGAGTAAAAAAAAAAAAAAAAAAAGTTGCAACTTCGTCAAACATGTTCAAGGTTTTCAAGGTCTAAGTTTTTGATTGATATTTTGGACGGATATATTAATGGAACCAATAATAGGTCCCTAAAATGAGGATCTTAGCATGCGTTTGATCTAATTTTTACTTCTAGTATAAATTATAGCTGACTTTAATATATACAATCGCAAATAGAAGTTTCTAGATGTCCTTCAATGACGAAAAATTGAAATAAGAATTTAACCCACATATACAAATGTAAAAACTTGGAGCTTCCAAATAGAGGCTTTAATTTTGAACTTCTGATTCATGCTCACAGAGAACAACACGTTCCACTAATAATAGTTCTTAAACAATATTTTACCGAATAGCTCCAAACATGCATGCACTTAATCGTCCACTTATTAACAAGTTTAGCATAATCAAATCCTTATTAAGTTGAAAGGGCCAAAGAGAAGTTCGTTTGACATAGCAGCTATATATGGTCCTTCTTTCATGGGATTTTCATAGCATTTTAAATTCATAATTCCATGCTGGCATTATCCAAGATTGAGTAAAAACAACAAAGACTACATCAAATATATATATATATATATACCCTACCTATCAGGCTATCACACACACAACCCCTCTAAAATTTTATTGCTTCAACAACACTTCACACTACCACCAGTCACAGGTCCAAACTACACATTGCAAGAAACCGAAACTTCGAAGACTACGCATGTTTGAGATCGCGCGTGTCTGTGTCGTATCGTGTCATGTTGCGTTGAGAGAGAGAGAGAGAGAGAGAGCTGGATTAAAGGGAGTTGTCCCACGCGGTCCAGTTTGCGGCGCTGCCGACTCGCGGCATGGAGTTGACCTTAGAGTATGTGTCGACCTTGAAATTGGCGCCGCACATCACGCCCTCGCTGTCGACCCTCGGCATCGCCTTCATCCGGTTCATCGGGTGCTCGAAGCTCTTCAACCCGAACTCGCTGTGGAACATGCACCCTGATCCAACCAAATCCCCAGGATGATGAGTTAGGACCGATGAAGCCACAATATATATGAATCCAACAGTGTTCTAGACCATTTGATGCCCAAATGGAAGGACAAGAGAAGCATTGCTAATTATGAAGTGAGCCCATAGTTTAGTTATATAATCATGTTGTTTTACCCTACCACGGAATCAAACAATTCAGATTACCATAACACAACCTGCGTCTCGCTCATCTTAAGTCGAGTTGTGGTGCTTTTGATCAGGTTATTCTAGATTCAGAATGTTTGGATCAACTCGGATACAACGGAATTTATAATCAAATTAAGTACACACAATATATATAAATTTTATTTCAAGTTTGTCGAATCAAATTACGTCGTGTTGGATCGGACTTTTGTAGCCCAGCCCAAGTAAGGAATGGGTTGTGGTGGCCCAACCAAATTCGAGTACCAAACCCACAAATCAAAACCCAATTGGAGCATCACCACTATTATGGGGCCACATTTCCGATGACAATTACTTTATATTACATGGCATCAGAGCATAAGGTCCTCAGTTTTATAATCCGAATTCAAAAAAACACTTTTTTTGAAATACTCACCAGTCGGAAAAGGGGCGTAGGACTTGCTGCAGCTGCCCTTTATGATGTCGCGGTCGTCGCAGATCACCACCGACCCGTCGGCGGCAATTCCCCAGTACAGCGGCACCCTTCCGTCCGAGCTCTGCATCGTTTCATTTTTCACAACACAAAACAAAATGTACATTTAGGCGCCAATATCTAAACTCAAAAATTGTAGAAAATTTTGGAAAATTAAATATTTAAGACTTTGTAAGCAGCTAGACAAAAGCAAGAAAAAGAATGTACCAGTGCGGCGAAGACGGTGCCGGCCTTGTTGTCGTAGACGACGAAGGCAAAGGAGCCGGAGAGGTCCTTCACGACCTGGTCGGCGGGGTAGGGCCCGCGGTCGCGCAGGGTGCGGTACGCCTCGATGACGAGCAGCGCCTCGTTCGTCGACTTGCCGGACAGGCCGTACTGCCGGATCAGGCTGCTCAGATTGTGCAGGCTGCCCACGAACATGCAGTATATCTCGTCGAAGCAGCAGAACAGTCTGTTTTTTTTAAAAAAAAAAATTTGCCACAATCTCAGTCTACACTCCACATATCTTAAATTTATGCTTGATGATGCTAACATTAATATAGTTGCATTTGAAGAGAGTTTAAATTTACAAATACTAAGGGCATATTTAATTCATAATTAGAATATGAATGAAAAATAAAATCGGATTGCTTTGGAATGAAAAATAGAATAATGAATCATCTAAAATATTTGGTTCGTTATTGAAATAAAAATCAAATAAAAATTCAGAATTTTTTAAAGAGAATTTTAATTAAGAGAGAGAAAAATGATGAAGGGAGAGAAAGTAGGTGTTGGTGAAAGAGAATTTGAATGATTTATATTGAAATGGATCAATTCGGAATTCAAGATCGGATTGGATCATAAATGAATTTGTTCATTTCCATTCTGAAGTGAAATGAAAATCGAAATTCGATTTCTATAAAACAAATAACAACTATCAAAATTAATAAATTTTATTTTAATTTCATAGTTCAAAATAGATGAACTAAAGTTTTGTCCTAAAGGTTCACACGAGAGTCACGTGACAACAAATGTTGCAGGAATTAATCAAATTAGGACTTAGGAAGTACATCTAGTTATGATTGGGAATTTTAGGTAATAATGTTTAAGGTAATGATATTGAACCTGCTAAAATTAAAGCATATTCAGTGCTCACTCAACCAAATCATGCCAATTATGTTTGCGGGGTTTTAGAAAAAAAGATGGGATCCTTTTATTTAAAGTATATATTATCATATTATAATATATATATATATATATATATATATATGTTTACACCCAAAATATAAAAAATATTAATTTTTAACGCGATAAATTTTATACGATTAATTTTACGTGATATCTACAATCTAACATCAGCTCGCTTTTAAAACACAACAGCTTCATCATAAATTCTTCGAAAAAAAAAGAAAGAAAATAGTAAATTTGAGATGGTCCTATGAAAATTTGTGATTATTTGCACTTATCTTATAAGAGGAGGATGATTCCTAAAAAAAGCACAATTTTTTAAAAAAATTATAAAATCTACTGACTCTTACAGTTTTCTTTTTTTTTTTGGAAAATTTTTTTTCATAAAATATGTAAAAAAATAATTCACGGCAGAAAAAAAAAATCAAACAGACAAAAAATATTTTTCTGGCAAGAGAAATGTGTAATTATTTTTTACAAAAACAAACAACTCCTAAACAATTGGATGCATATAAATTAGGGATAATATTTAATATGTTCTTGAAAATTTTAAAAATAATTTATTCATTCACAAAAGAATAAATTTAAAATTTTTGAATAGCACTAAGCGATAAATAAACAAAAGCTTCTATAAGGATTAAACTACTGGTCGGCATGAATCGTATTTACCATGCTAAAAAGATATCTATATAATACAGCTTCCGTGCCGATTGCAGAATTCAAAATTCTCTATTTTTAAAGTTAATAAATAATTTTTTAATAAAATTAAAAAAATTAATTAAAAATATATAATAAATAATTTATATATTTTATTGTTAAAATACTAAATATTTTATTATATTATATGTCGGCACATATATATATATACTTATTGTGATCAGCAATGTACCGTATAGTATCGTGCCAGCAAATTTTCAGCATGATTTCGTGTCATGGTATTTAAATTTTTCCTGATAAATTATATTTACCTCTGGTGGGTGGAGGAGCTGCGGCCGCAGGGGCCGACGCAGGCGAGGGCGGCGCCGCCGCCGAAGGTGGCGGAGAATGAGTCGGGCCTGCCGGACGGGATATTCGCCGCGTCGGCGGCTGGGCTGTTCAGCTCCTGAGGAGGGTGCGCAAACTGCTTGTGGAATACAGCCAGCATCTTCTATACCTTTTTTTTTTATAGATGATAATTCTGTGCGCGCAAATGCAATATCGACGGATACAGAAATATTATGAAAAACAATTGGGATGGATAGAGGTGATATGATGGATGGGGATGGAAGGTATTTATAGTGTGGATAATGTTGTGGTAATTAAAAGGAAATGGTAGTGTGTATCAGTGTATGTGTGTGGGCGACACTTTTTTTTATTATTTTTTATTTTTACTTTATGCTGTTGCTGCTGCACATGACAAATGGATATGGAGATGGTGGATAAGGATCTACGATTTTCCGCAACAAAACCTGGTTCCTGTCACCAAACGGTTAACTTACCTTTTGCATTGGCTGTTCAATTAGTCACATAAAAAACAATATATATATATATATATATATATATATATATATCAGAAAAATACAGTCACAATTTCAACCTACTTGATTTGGAATAGATTGGATGGATGAAATAGCATTTTTTAAGAAAATAAATTATAATTTCGTCATATTTAAGTTGTACCGTACTTTTTGGTTGCCTTTTTGATTTTGTATTGTTTGTGATGCTGACAATAATAAGCAACATAACAAAAAAAACATAAAATATATATATATATATATATTATATTATATATTATATATAATATATACTATATATATATATATTTAATTTTTTATATATATAAATTATAGTATTATTTGAAGCTACATTCTAAATAAATTTTACTGCGGCCAAAAATTTATAAAAAATAAGTTTGTGGATGTTCTTTTAAATTCTGAAATCTATTCCCTACCATAACCAAAAAAAAAAAACACAAATTAAAATTAATATAATATATTTTTTAATAATTATACAAAAAAAAAAAGAGAAAATTGTGAGGGCGCTTCACCTCCCCGGGGCGGTGGGGATAAGCATGGTAGGTAAGGCTCGGGAGCGACGAAGTCGTTTGGAGCTTATCCGGTGACGGTGATCCACGTCAGCGCCATCACCCCGCTGAAACGCTTGTGCTCAATCCTCGGCAAATGCCACGTCACCTCCGACACCCTACTTGTCCACCGTGGACAGCGCCTGTTGCGGGCCCCACGGGTGCTATCCCTGGAAAACAACACTTTGCCAAAAAGAAAAAAAAAAAGAAAGGTCTAGAACAGTTATGTTGCTGATACGGTGGTTTCAACTACTACTTTTTTATATTTATCTGTTATATTATAATTTAAAATTTTATTTTATATCTTAGAAAAAGAAGATATGTGATTGTTTCGATATAGGTGATATGGTGCTCTGCTCTCCAACTACGTCTTGTTAAGCAACTTCAGTTCGTCGTCATGTGTTACTTTTATTTCTATAATCTTTCTAAAATTTAATTTTTTTAATATTTTAGTGCTATAATAATTTAACGAATTATCGGATGGCGGTAAAAACTAACAAATGGCAACAAATCACTTCTTTGGAGAGTTTTTCGATAAAATTTTATTTTGTTATGACAACAATGCTACATCAAAAATAAAATAAAATAAAATAAAACTGTAGTATCATATCATCTATATCCTCAGCTACCGTTTGGTTGGGAGTTAAGGGGTGGAATAACCCCTTAACCCCCAATTTATACCCAAACACCACTCTTAAGGGGTGGGGTTAGTAAACCCCACCCCAAACCGGGTTAGTGGGGTTTACTAACCCCACTCTCCCTCCCAACTTTAACCCCGCACGCATCCCGAGCCCTTACCTTTTTCTTCTTTATCAATCATTATTTTCTTATCCCACCTACTCTAACCAAATATTTTTTTTCACTATCCTAGGCTAACTCCAACCTCCAGCCAAACACAAAAAAATTTTAACACCATTTTAACCCTGAACTTAATCCTATCCCTGGAATAGCTATTTTTTCTTAACCCCGAACCAAACGGTGGCTCAATAAATAAAATTTGTTTCTCAAATTCATCCATCATATCATAATTTTTTTAACTAAATTATGATACTTTCCTTTAAAAACATATCTGGTCTGCTTGAAGCACGGTGACACGATACCACTACTAGTAGAAAACAATCTCCTACTTCAGGGCCTGCATTTTAGATTGTATACTTAAATATCTCTCTTTTAAGTAATGGACCTGCAATTAATAAAATTGACCAAAATTTCTTATCAATTCATTTTTTGATATATATATATATATATATATATATATATATAATTTTGTTACTATATATCAATAATATCAAATGCTTGGTACTATTGAAGTTTCAACCGTTGGATGAAATGATGTGCAGTTAGGATGATAGTGATATTCGATTAAGTTAATAATGGTTCATTAGGGTTGAGTGAGTGGTTGATTGAATAATATAATTAATCTAACAAATAAAAATGATCAAAAAATAAATCTAACGGCAGAAAACTCGATAGTGCCAAGAGCTTGATACTATCGATAGTAATAGTACTTAACTCCGCTCTCTCTCATCCTCTCGATATCTCCTTCTCTCTCGCTCTCTCTCATGCTCTCCTATAAATATATATATATATATATATATATATATATATATGCTACTTAGATGTATAGAGAGTTTCTCAATAAAGACTCGTCCAAAACCTCTCCACTTAAGTTTATATCTTTTCTCATCTAACCAAAAGTGAGTGTGCACCTTACATCCTTGGTATTTACGATTCAATTATTTTTTTAAAAAACAATAATACTCTCTATACATCTTATAAATAGTTAAAAATTTTACACTTATAGTATGTGATCAATATTTATTAAGAGGTTGTAAAAAAAGTCTCTAATACCATTCTATTCCGTGACAATATGTACAGAAGACTAATTAGTTGAGTTGGATGAGTATAATAAGATGAGTAGAGGTGTGGTCCATAAGCAATAATAGATCCAATATTCAGATAGGTTGAGTCAGATCAAAGTTGACGAGTGCTGTGGTTGAACCTTTAAATGCGATGGATATGCCTTTATAATCAGTACATATTTTTTGAATAACTAATTAGCACTTATGATCCATTATATTAACCTACTTATCTCTTCTTTTTTTTTTACCTAAAACTTCAAAAAGAAATTGTACCAATTATTGGATCTAACGGACGTTGCATGTTTATTTCTACAAATTAAGGATGTACATATAACATCTTTTTAAAAAAGCTATATGTATACCTATATATATATTTATACCTTAACTTATTTATTCTAGAATTACAAGTTTTCTAAAATTTGTATTAGAAAATGTAATAAAATTAGTGGAGATATGGTAGGCGCTGAACGAGCGACGTGCATTTGGTGTAATATTACTGGTAAAAATAACTTTGATATGGGTAAAAATATTTATGGAATTTTGTGGCGATTTATTAACCAAAGCAAATTTAAACAAAATATAACAAATATGAATATGAATAATATATAAAGGTGCCTACACTAATTAAGTGTCACTTACCATATCATCATCACCCTAATAAATTGTTAATAATGTGGCGGGATAAGGATAAGAGAGCCTCGTCCTACACACGTAAGCATAGCTCGAGATGGGCAGGGACAGGTTCCCAGAACTTTAATTATTATTATTATTATTATATTAAGTATTAATTTATTCCCATCACCAAACGTGACAGATGTAGAATCAGCACCAACTGTCACTTTACGCTGGGGCAACGTGTCTTTAACGATGTAGAGGACCAAGGACGAGATACAAATACTGTACATATGTACGTATTTATTTAGAGCAGTATTTGTTGCGCATTCTTAGATATATATAGTTTGGTTGGAAAATAAATTGCTTTTGATTATTTCTGGTTCTGGAATAATTTTATACCCCACTTATCGTAAGCTTATTATTTTTCACTTATTTTATTATTTTTTTAACTGAATTTTTTAAAAGAAATTTGTGGTTGTAGAGAGTATTTTTTTATTTGTTTATACGGCGCAGACTTTAACATTTCTCTTTACTTAGATATTTTACTAGTGTTATGTTATAGACATCTTACTGTATGTATATTCACTGCGCGCAAGGGGATATTTGGTTTTTTGAAAAAAGCCTAGAAAATTTTTGTCTAAAATAATTTGTGAAAATATGCTTTTTTATTGTTTTCATTTTTTAGAATAAAAAAATAGAAAACGAAAACAAAACTTTTTCATAAATTTTGAAAAAATAATTTAGAAAAATCACTTTTTTTAGAAACTAAAAAATATATATAAAAAAATATTTCTAAACAGAAAATTTTTTTAGGATATTTCGCAGGAAGCCAAACACTTGCTTAGAATCGAGGCTTGAAATAATGTGCTCTACCAAACATATCTAGCACGGAGTTCACTAATAACTTGCTGGTTAATACACGAATCCTATCGACTGTCCCTAACGCAAGTAGCAGTTGGTACCCGAGACCCAAATTCGAATCCTAGTTGATTCACATTTCCAGCTAAGTTTATTTCTAAATGAAATAAATAAAGTGGGTAGCATGCTATCTTCTCTCAAAAAAAATATATGATCCTAAGTTTTTTTTTGAAAAAAAATAGCACGTTATTTGTTTCATTTATTAAAAAAATAAATTAAGTTATAGGAGCAAAATAAGAGACCTCCAAACCGGAACCAAAAAAAAAAGAAAAAGAATCACACATATTAGGGCTATTAAAATTAGGGGCTAAGATTCGTTCACTTAAACAAGCTGAGCCAGCAATCGTATGATTAAGTTGGCAGCTAGAAAAAGGTCAGCAAGAATCATCCTAAAAATAATGCCGTTCCTTACGGACCAAATAACCCACTAACTGGCTGTCAATCCGGTCGGTCTTTTTCACCAAACAGCTCTAAATTTCAAGTTCAAAACATTCATATTTTTAACTTGAGCTCATTTCTAAAAAATAAATAAGTGCACAGCTAACTACCTTTCTCTCTCACTCTCTCTTCAAAAAAAAAAAAAAAAAAAGAATTTTCTCTGCACATTAGATCTAGTTTTATGTGTGTGTTTTTTAAAGCACCCACTTTTGAAAGATGGAATGCGCTTTCGAATTTTCTAATCTTCCAGAGATGCACTGCTAAACTAGGACTTGGAACTTCTAATGCAGGCACCTCGGGCGAGCCAATCTATAGATATAGGTTCTGAGTAGTAAATACTTGATCAACAAATGCGCGTGCACACATACCAAAAACTAGAGAATAGTGAATTATTATCCAAGAAGAGTTGAAAACTAGAGGTCTGTGGTTTGATTCCCAATTAGTTTTCTCGAGTTCCCAACCTGCTTCTCTATTTTCTATACAACACCAGTTCTAGAAAAAGTTCCAAACAGCATTCCCCAAGTATTCGATTTACACATGATAACATGTTTACAAGAGAAGTGTACTACTACGGGGGAAAAAAAACGAAAAAGAAAAAAGAAGAAAAGAAGGGTAGCTGCATCTTAATAATCAAAATGAAAAAGCAAGCTACCTAAGCACAAATGGAAGAGGAGCAATTCAAAGGATCACCAGCATGTTTGCAGTAACTTTTGGTAAGGTAGTTTTGATTCGGATAAACGTACAACTAGAAAAACATGGCAAGTGAAGAGGCACAACATGGAGGCTGCTAGGGTTTTGTTTAAGCCACCGTTACTGCCCCGTAATCTCCATTTAGAAACTTGTCTTCAGGATAATATGTCGCGGTAACAACGTTTCCACCAAATTTCCTTCCGTGAAGAGCCGCCTTTGCCCTAGCGGAGCCTGCGGCATCCGCATACTCCAAAAATACCTGGATAAACATAACTAAATTAGCAGACCCTTTTTCTATACATTATATGCTAAGATCTTAGTCAGGTAGCCAATACAATGTCTTCTGAGTTGATAAAATGAATAGGAGGGAGAGAATTTGTGCTTACTTTTCCAATTCCAGGAATCATCTCTCCTGCCGGACTAGGCCGAGGAATAACAACATTGACCAATGCACCTGAAATGATTCAAGAAAAGGAAAAAAAACGAGTTAATATGGGACACGAATGTTTTTGTTTCCCAAAAAAAAGGGAAAAATTCACATGCAGACAACAAAATTGTGCACAAATAGAAAGTGCTCTTACCAAACTTCCCACTCTCCTCTCTCATATCTTCTAATATCTCTTCATATTCTTCATCATCTTTCAGTTCATCCATAGAGACCACCTTAAAAATCATTCAGGGATGGAGACAATTATATAGTTAGGTATACTTCTTACAAAGTATGAAATATAGAGAACCTAGCAACCAGAACAGAGACACAATTGATACTGAAAACACCAGTATGCAGAAGTTACCAAGAGGACCGAAACGGCCTTACTACTATATCAACAAATGACACCAAGGGCGTGGTAATGATGTGCTTTACTAATAGTTTAACACATGATAATGCAAAAATTTTCCCTCCGAAGGTTGATGTGGAAAATGGTAAAACAAATGGGCGCGCTGAATGTACCTCAGTCAAGCAGACAATTTTAGTTGGAGGCGCTACAGAAAGCACCACTCCTGATCCTGGAAAAGGTGGGCTCCCACCGATCTGTAAAGCTATTTTCTATACACAGCAATATCTGATCAGTTTAGAAAAGTGAAAAGAAAAAAAAAACAAAATGATGCCCAACATTCCTTTAGGTGATTCACACTACCTGCATAGCTATCTGTTGTTGCGCCTGTTGCAAAATCAATTCTTGCTCCGGTTTGATGGGACCCATACTGCAATGAAAATTAGTAACATCGATAAAAATAAAAAAGAGTGAACATGTATGGGCCCCACCTAGTAAACTATAAGTAATTGGGAAACAGGTACCAGTACTTCTAATGTTGGGTCTTGAACCCTCCGACTAACATGTAGTTTGATTTTAGAAAATTACATAAGAGCTTACACATTCTATGTAACTTTCTTGTTGTGCTACTTAACAGGGTATTACCTATTTTGACAAATGGTCCGCGACTAATAGAACTTTCTATTACCCAACGGCCTAGTCTGTTAAGATCCTTCTGAAGGAAGCCATTCAAACGGTTTCCCAAATTTTGTAAAGCCAACAGGTATGGAGTTTAAAGACCAGTTCCAAAAGAACCAACAGGTATGAAGTGTCGACAAGTTTTTGCCTATGTTTAAACATACACATGACATCAGTCACCAAGAGGACATCTACAGTGAGCAGACAACACGAACCTAGCAGAAGCACGGCGTACAGTAAGTGTTCTGTCACCCATTTTTAGGCCATTAAGTGCAGCACAAGCAATGTCAGTGACCGCTGGATCCTGAAAAATCAAGCAGGGTTTCAAATAAAGAAAACAAGGCAAGAATGAGGATGAGAAAAAAGGATGCCCATCAATTATTAGTGGATTTATGTTACCTGATAGACACAAAAACCATAACCTTTGGAATTCCCAGTCTCCCTATCTTTAACTACGTCAAATCCACGTAGAGGCCTGTCACAACAGTCAACATGGATACATAAAGCAGGTTGTCAGAATCATACTTGACTAGCAAAACATACGAAGAAACCGGTTGGATGCGTACCCGAAGGATTCTAGTAACTCCCGTATCTGTGAATCTGTGAAGAAGTGAGGCAGACCACCAACAAATATTCGATCAGGTCCCTCTGAGCCACCACTGATTGCCCTGAATAGGAGATGCATAGTCAGCTCATAAAAACCCAAATACTACCACGAGTCCTATATTTGCCTAGACTAAATACCATACAGCTGTTCAATAACAAGCACACAGGGCTTTCAAAAACTAATGTTTCTGAAAGACATAGACTTGAATATTTTCCCAGCAAGATGGATCATAATGTACGCACCCCGATGTTAGGCCAACGGCAGCTAAGTTCAGATGAGGACTTGGTTGGCTAGGTCCAAGCGTTGCTGCCAAAGAAGGGTTGTAGTCGGTAGGTCTTCGAACTCTCACTGCAACTCCCTATCAAGATGTCAATAGTTATTACAAATTTAATCTAAAGAAAAAAGTTCCAGCAGAAGCTTTCTTAACTAAAGTGACAAGCAACTATCAGTTAACATTTTCAGGTATATATTTGCAGGCTTTCTCAAAATTATATGGATAACGGACAGGAAGTCTTCAAAGATTTTGAAACAGCTAACATACATAAAACTCATCATATCCCAAATAACATCTACAGGAACAATTGATGGCCACAAAACAGGACTTTGAAATGATACTTACCTCAAATACTATTCCATCTAATGCCATTGCATTACTTGCTTCTTCTACTGATCTCATTTCAACAAAAGCAAACTTCTTTTCATGGTTGATGTACACATTGACAACAGCATCACCTGAAACCAACCATATCAATGGTTAGTCTGAACATATCTTGACTCCAACTATCTATATCACATGGAAAAACCATACATCAAATGTTCAATTTTCAAATATTTTTGTTTCAATCCCGAAATGCACTGCCTATTCGGTATCAAATATGGACAGATATAAAAAGAAATAGTAGGTCTGCTTGTGGAACTTCTAGGTAAGATACTTCTTACTGGCTACAGGCAAAAAAGAAAACAGAAAAGATAAAAACAGAAGGAAAGGAGAAGGAAAAAGAAAGAAAGAAAGAAAGAAACCTGGTCCAGCAGTGTTTCCTCCAATAGCAGTCATGACCTGGCTGAAGAATGCAGAAATTGTCTGTTTAGAAGGCAAAAGTAAGATTTATTAGCAGTCATATTAAAACTAGCAAGTAGAGGCCATGCTGGCAGTGAATTATTCAATTTATCAANTAAAAAAAAAAAAAAAAAAAACGTGATCAGCAGAAGTAACGTGTAGCCAAAAACTATGACCACCTTAGAACCAATTAAAGGAGCAACTTCCAACATAAACAGAGGAAGAAAGCGGGCTTTTTAACTTTTGATGATCACAGTTTGCAGGGTCATCTTGCTAATTAGTTTCTCTAGCATGACATTCATTATGATACTAGAAGAAATTCAGCCAATGCACGTGATTGACTTCAAAGATTTGAATACAAAAATATGAGTAAAAATGTAATAATATTTCTAGAAAGACTTGAATAATTCTGCTGGCTTTCGTCTAACAAATGGAGAACTTAAATAGTATAGAACTCCTGATAATGTGCAGGAAAAAATCAAAGAAGATATAACAAGTTAATAATAGACTTGAATCACATGTACAAGTGAATGACATTAGAAGAGATATAATTTGCTTTTTAATTCCACTTTTAATCTGGTGTAGATAAGCCAAAAGCAACCAATGAAAACAGAAATCAACTAGAGACACCACCTGTTCATTTGACATGGGTGGAAGGCCTCCAACATAGACACGCCGTGCATGCCTCGTTGCCTAAAAGAAAGAGGTGAGGAAAAGTTCAATGTCCATTCATGCCAAAAAGGTTAAATCAAAATGTGAACAAGCTTTAGCATACCTGCTGGTTAATTGCTTGTGCTGGTAGCAATGATATCGCTGCAAACTGTGATCGATAATAAAGTGCGGCAGATCAGGCACAGCACAACAAAAAAGTGAAGGGTATGTACGAAGTGAAAGTAAGTCTTTTTCAGTACCTGTTGAGGTGCTGCAAGAGGTGAGATAGCTGGAAAAACTCCAGCCACAGTTTGAGGAATCACAGGAGATTGTCCTACAAAATGGAGTGAACAGAATAGTCAATGAGTTGAGTAGGACGATAAGTTAATTCCAAAACTTGTAGCAAATTATTCAAACTAACAAAGGACTTCTCATGTCATGACATATGAGATGAAAGCATATATATATATAGAAGCACTAGAATATGCAAAATAAGTACATCATTCTAGCTTCTGAGAATATTTTTGCAAGTCTACCAAATGCCAACAGTTTTTGGTTGAAAGTTGAAGAAGCTCCAGCAGACCACTTGAATAGTTTCCTCGTTGAACACAGACTCTACAGTGGCGTAGCACCGTGGTCGTGCACTCCAACATTGCCTTCTTACCCATACGTAAACATAGTCACAAACAGAACAACAACACAACAGCCAACAACACAACAATCTTCCTCAGTTTCCATACAAAATCATTTTATAGAAAGAATATGCGAAAAAAAAGAAGTAAATTACAGTATCTTACAGACAGTAGTAAGCATAAGCATGCTTAAGTGGAAAACTGTAGTAAAAGCACTGGTCTTCTAGAGCGAAAGGAAAAGTTAATTCAAAGAGTTCATTCTGACCTGTAATTGTAACACTAGGCAGCGCAGGGGTAACAGCAGGACCCATGTCAAAGCCGCTTGCTCTTTTGCTGTAAAAGAAAATTAAGTAGTTCGCCCGAAATCAAGTATATACAAAAATCACCTAAGACATGTCAAGCACTTTTGTGTAGTGAATTACAACAACAAAATAGATGCAAACCTAACTTTACATTTAGCTTTCTCAAAGTTTGCAAACCATGGTTTTGGTACTTCCAACAGATTATCCTTCATATTTTATGACTACTACTGCAATAAAAAAGATTCAATTTCCATGGTAAACCTAATCATTCCCATGAAAAGAAAAGGGCAGCGAAGACTCCACAAAATAGTTATGTGGAAACTTAAGGCCAAAACACCCAAAAAAAGTCAAAAAGATCAACACAAATCAGCAACCATGGTTTCATCGGTGAATCTCCAAATCATTAAATAAAGTTGCCAAGGAAGAGGATGAAGTAATTTACCTTTTAGAAGGAGAACGAGAGCGGGATTGAAATCGCTTTCCCAACCTATCCTTCGAACGAGACCGTGATCTATGTCTACGCATTCTACCCCTTTCATAATTGTGATTCCGCCTGAAGGCAAAGAAGGCAGTCGTACACTTTATACAAATGTTATTGGACAAATGAAGGCTTAAGATAAAAAGATGTCATAAGAAAAACTGTGAGGCATTGAAGCACGACAAGGAGACTACAATTAAGTTCTCAGCGTCAACAAAATAGAAATGCATAATATTTGAAGCACATCAAGGTGAATAACATCACATAATATTGTATGCTAACTAATCAGGACTATATTATTGGATATCATGCTTCCACCGCTTACTTTCACCAAAGCTTACCGGTCGAAATCACGACCCCTTCGGGAATCATATTTATCACCTTCCTCTTTTCCTCTCAGATTCTTAGAGCTTCTCTCTATGTGATGCTCTTCGTGGTGCCGATCCCGATGTCTTTCCCTACCCTGATCTGTTACCTTATCTCGACCGCGATCTCTTGCCTTATTCCTACTCAGATCCATGTCTCTCTCGCGAACTTTCTCTCTTTCCATACTTCGATCTCTCTCCTTCGTATGTAAAATTTTCTAGCGTAGTTACAAATGAGTTGTTCTGAAACCAAAAGCGAATAGTTTAGAATGAGAAACTCAAACAGGCCATGAAAAATTAAATTTTTAAAAAGAACATAGAGTAATTTTAATAAGCTCATAGAAAATAACTACTAGGTAAGAGATTCTCGTAGTCAATTTAACATCTTATTTCAGTAAAAGCACAATTTTCCTTTTCCTCCGTAAAATTGTACTTGATTCATAGAGAAGCCACGCACACGAACCAATCCAACTCACAACAAGAAGAAACCTTTGTTTCTCGATCTAATCGATCTGATCCAGAGCTAATCAACAGTGTGGCTTATGAGATCAAAAACTACGCATTTTTTACACCATTTGCTCTAAAATTTTGATCGAAAGGGCAAACCCTAGGTAGAAAATAAGCATGAGAAAAATTGGGGAAAAATTTAATACAAAACAAAGGGGAAAGGGAGAAGGATCGACCTCGCGATGGGTGTAGGCGCCTCCACTGCCGCGGCGAATGCGCCCTCTTTCTCGCAATGCGCTACAAATAAGGGACGCGCATAAGGAAAAATATGCGTGTCGTATACTCGTATGGTATTAAAAAAAAACGTAGTTTTTGCGTATTTATTTTATTTATCCTTGTATAAAGTATGTATAATGTATGTGTTACTTCGTATAAAAGTTTTTTTTTTTTTGGTTATTCTTACAAAGTTGAGTTTTACCTGTAATATCATCACTACCTCTCTTATCCTATAGTAGGATTTTGGAATTAATAATAACAAATATATCCTTGTAGATAATAATCTGTTTAGATGGTATTAGGTTCCTTGAAAAAGTATTATAAAAATTTATTTTGAGAAAACAAATTTTGTGAATTTTTTTGGGTTTTTAATCCGTTTGGATGCAAAAAAGAGCTATTTTTCAAAAAAAAAAAATCAAATTTCATGAAAAATTACTATATGTATTTTTTTTTATTTTTTTAGAAAAATGAAAAACTAGTTTTTCATTAAATTTGGGAAAAAAGGTTTTCAAAAAGGCTAATTTTTTTAAAACCAAACAAACGAAAAATTAAGAAAAAAAATCATAAAATATTTTTTTCTCAAATTGTTTTCGTATTTTTCTGAGTAAACAAACAATGCCTTAATAACTTAACAATTTTGAAATACCACACCCTCGCACAAGTGCTAAAGGGTTTGAGGGTTGGAATTTGATGTTCCAAATTCGAAGTCTAAGATTGTATATTAAATTTATTTCTAAAAAAAAAAACGAAACGTACAATATATTATCTTTATCTCAGTTTTGAAATATTACTTTTATCCCCATATATTATTATCTGTCGTGATTGTTTTAAAATAAATAAAAAATTAAATTCTTATGAAATAAGTCAAAAAAATGTGCCTTTTCTTCTTTTTGTTTGTGGGATAAAATATTGGTGGTTTAGATCTAAAGAAAATTTTAGCTGTGATTAAATATATGGTGCGATTGTGAATAGAGAAATGCTACTTTTGCATTTAAAATTTTGGTGCAAATTTTACACCTATTCATCCAAGATTTAGGCACCTTATTTAAAATTTTAATATTTAAAAATTTAAAAAATCTAGTGTGGAAATAAAAATCACTTTTTGAAAGAGAGCGTGTAAGATTCACACTCACTTTTGTTGTATATAGTTGGAAACAGGTTTGCGTGCGTTCGGGCCCAGCCCGTGTGGGCTGGTTTATGAGCCCAGCCCACGGTTGCCAGTCGAGTGCGTAGCAGGGCTCACCCAAGGCACAATAAGGAGTGCAGTTTATAAAAAAATAAAAAATAAAAAAAACTGAAGTAAAAGTTTATTAAAAAAAATAAAGAAAAGAAAATTTGAAGCATATTTTGCTCCTGTTTTTTTTCTTTTTTTTTTTTCTTTTTAAGGCTCTTAATGTGATGGTATATACACGTTCACATGATGAGTACCATGCCTTAGTTCATGTATACGTATAATTGATTGCATGATACCGACCGTCTCTAGAGCAAGTGATAAAAAGCTTGGTAGTTGGTATCCGAGATCCGAGTTCGAATTCTAGTTGATTTATATTTTCAGCTAAGTTTATTTCTAGATGAAATGAATGAAGCAGGTAGTGTGCTAACTTATCTCTCTCTCTAAAAAAAAAAAAAGAAAAAAAGAAAAAAGAGAGATTGCATGATTATTTATATATGCTGAATTCAGTACGATTTTTTAAATTATTTTTTCTTTTAAATGGTATAAAATAGGTCCACTCCTGTCTTTGGCTCATGGAACTGCGTGGCTCAGGGTGGGCGAACACAGATCACGAGGAGGGAAAATCCAGCGAGATTTCACAACGAAAACAGACAGGGACCGGTTAAACAGGTCGGTAATTACGAAGCGCACGGTCTTCGGTGATCGCTGCTCGGGGCCATGCCAGCAAATCGCTCTGCCAGCTGTCGTCCGGTTTCGTCGCCGCTGTGCCACGTGAGGCAGGGAATGGCATCATCGCACAGACGTGAAGGCAGAAAGGACTCAGATCTGCTGCGGCTTTTCTCTCTCAACGCGTTGCAGGAGTACTAGTGCGGCCGCATGAGCTCGTATTATTAGTACCCTGATGATAACTGACTGGGCTTAAATAAAATGTACGATTTGAATAAGTTCCTGATGCCCGGCTCTCTCTGATTAGAACGTTTTCGGTCCAGCGATGGAGGAATTCTATACTATCACACTTGCACCATGTTATCAATAATAAGTCAATTATATTTTTTATTTTTAAATAAAAATATAATAAAAATATTTTTTTACAATCATGATGAAACATATATTCTTAAAAAGATTAATTTAATTAGTTTATTACGCCACATCACAAGTATATCCGTTGCATTCTAGAATTTTTCCGGGCTATGGGGTAGGAAGCTGGCCACATCGCAGATCTACTTGAGGGCACTTTAGGGCCTGTTTGTTTCAACGTAAGTAGACTTGGAGTGAAAGTGGACTTTGGGTTGAAGTAGAGTTGGGGTGAAAATTAGTTCACTTCTGCTGTTTGTTTCTAACTGTGGAAGTGCAGTTCTGCGAGTTCTGTTGTTTGTTTGGTAGGAAGTAGATGACGTAAAAAGTGTAGCTCTTCACCCCCGGTATACTTACCTCCGATATGATATTATTGTCTATTTTGTAACTTATAGTGAATAATAAATTATAATAAATAAAAATTAATATAATTATATATATATATATATATANTTTTCATCATTTTCTAAATATACATATTAAACAAAAAATATATTAAAACTTACCTAACTAAATTTGATCATATTTTAGATATACAATCAAAATAAAAATTTTAATTACTTCCATAATTGAATATATTTGGATGAAAGGGTAGAGAAGAGGTAACCCTAACACATTAATCCCACTCTTGCCTTTTTTTCACTTCACCGGAATTGACTTCGCCCCGTGAGAGGGCGAAATCAATTTCATTATTTTGGGTGAACTGGACTTTCGGGCGTAATAAAATTACGGTGAACCAAACAACGAAAGTGGATAGTTTTCACCGAAAATTACTTTCCCCTTCCCACTTCCACCTCACTTTCGTGCAAACAAACATGCCCTTAGTGTGTCCTTCTTTATGGCTTTTTTGGCGACCTTTTTGTACGGAAAGTGTGGAATTGTTTGCGTTCTAGCTTTTGGATACCACAAAAGGCGCACAACACCAAACAGCACCCAGCAACCGGAACTAGCACAAGAAGACTAAACATTTCGCCTCCGTCTTCTGCGTTTTAATTTTTTTTACGATAGATTAAAACAACCAGAAAAGTTTTATTAGCGAACAAATTATATTTCTGTTTTTGCAAGCAACAGGACACCAACCAGGTACTTGATAATGCACATGAACACGAACCTTACATTACGATCACCGATGACAAATACTTATACACGCAACGAAATAAAAGGAATAAAAAAAAAAGAACACCAGCAGCAACTACAATAAAAGATCTCAAAAACAATGACCAGTTCCACACATTCGCTACATATATATATATATATATATATATATATATATATATAAATAAAAGAAAGAAATAAACATACGGTAAAAACACGATTATACACAAAAACTTTCTTAAAATCTCAAACGAGAGCGTTTTAACTCTCAGAAGCCGCGTCTACGATCTAACAATAGCTATTACGACTAGTGCTGCTGCTGCTACTCGCCTTCGGGCAAGGGCTGGTGCTGAATCTGCCCCCGGAAGACTCTAAGCATGTCGGCGAAGCGGACGATGCCGACGAGGGCGTAGTCGTCGTCGTCGTCGACGACCCACACGTAGCTCACGCGGTGCGCCAGCGCCTGGATCATCACCGCCACGAGCGAGCTCCGCGGGTGGCACACGATCGCCTCCTCCGATCGCCGGCCCATCCTGGCCGAGTAGCTGCCCATCGACCTCGCCCGTCTCGGCTTCGTCGGGGGCGGAGAGGGTTCATCGTCATCGTCGGAGGAGGACGAGGCGGAGGAGGCGGAGGAGGAGGAGGAGGAGGAGAAGGGAGGGGGGACGTCGGGGTCGAGGAGGTCGAGCATGCCGAGGAGGCCGGCGTCGGCGAGGCGGTATTTGACGGCGCGGAGGGTGGACTCGGGCGGGGCGCCGAAGCAGTCGAGGAAGGACATGAGGTCGCCGGCGGAGAGGACGGCGAGGGCGGCGGCGGCGGACTCGTCGGCGCAGTGGACGAGGGTGGAGGGGGAGATCTCGCCGATGAGGCGGCGCCCGTCGTCGGCGAGCACGGCGACGGAGGTTTGCTCGGCGAGGGCGGCGCGGAGGAGGGGGACGGCGGAGAGGGCGGGGTCGTAGTGGCGCACGGCGAGGGACGCGGGGCGCACGACGCCGAGCGCGGACACGGAGAGCGCCGCGGCCGGGGAGAAGAGCGCGATGGAGCTGAGGAAGAAGCGCACGAAGTCCTCAGGGGTCAGCCAGCAAAACTCCGGCGAGGCGGCGGCGGAGGGCTTCTTCCTCGCGGCGGCGGAGGCGGAGCGGATAGGAACGACGAGGCTCTGCGCCCCGTCCAAGATCGCGTCCAGAGATTCCAATAAGCTGTAAAATCCCAAAATCAGAGCTCTAATTAGCATTTCAAACAAACACGTCGAGGAGATGATATCAATGCAATCAAACAAAAAATCGGTAAAAAAATATAGCAAAAAATTCAGGAAAAAAGGGGAAAAACTATAGAATCAGGTAGTCCTGAGCAAATTGATGATGGACCGAAAGAAAGGAAAAAAAAAAAAATCCGAGAAAAGAGAGGATCGAAACAACAAGAGAACGAATCGAGCCAACGATCGTCCTAATTGTAGCAACGACGATCTAAGAGGGGAAAGAGCGGTTGCGAACCTGGAATGGGGCTCGACGCGGCGGACGAGGGCGGGGCCCTTAGGGATGAGGGCGGAGACGGGCTTGTCGAGGGCGGCGGCGGGGGAGGCGATGTTATCCTCGGCGCAGAGGAAGCAGAGGACATCCACCATGCACACCTTCCCGGCGAAGGCCCCGCGCTCCGGCGAGGCCCAGACGCCGAGGAACGCGTCGCCGCCTCTCTTCAGCGCGGCGAGCGCCTCTCCCACGGCGGCGCTCGGCGGGAGCGATCTCAGCGGCGGCTTCCCGATGCAGAGGTCCGACACCTCATGAGACTGCAGGAGGCTCACTGCCATGCACTCGCGGGGAACCCTAGGAACGGATCTCGGGCGAAACCCTAGAAAATATGGGAGGAAGAGGAAGAAGAAGAGGAGGGTGCGGGGTAGGGTTGGGTTTAGGTTTTGGGTTTGATCTTCCACCGGAGAATGAGATGGGGGAGTAAACTCCCGCTCGTGTTAAGGCGGTGGAGAAACGAAAAGGGAGCGTGGGGTGGCTTATATAGGGCGTGGTGACGGGCTTTACCGGTGGAAGGGTCAAAATATAGGCTACACCCGGTATTTGTGATCAATTATTATTTCCGAGACCACGAAACTGCTGAAAAACTATATTATATAATATACGATAAAAAAAAAATTAATACAAAATTATTTTACATTTTCGTAAATAATATTATAATAAATTATTTACCATATATTTTTTATAATTTTGAAGAAAAATATATATTTCTATATATTTTAACATTAATTCTATTTTTTTTAAATTTCAATACTAAATTGATACAGAGTAATTCCTTGTTGCTATTTTAGTATACATATTTTTTTTTTGCATTCCAACTTCATCATCGGTCCTAGTAAAAAAAAAAAAAAATTTTATGAGATCAATTTCAAATTAAAATAGTCTAAGCATATACGACTAATTATGTATACAAAATAATAACAAGCAAAAACTGCACACAAAATTATGTCTTAAACCAAATTTAAAAATTGATCTAATTCCTCTTAATATCGCTATCCCAAGTGTTGTGGTGCATGGTGAACCGGGTGCACGGAGGTGCTCCTCGGGCGGGATGGGGGCGGCGAATCCGGGTAATGACCGGTACGTGGCACGGGCGATAGGCGGTAGCGCGACGGGTGTACAATTATACATAGGCGGGGGAAACGGCCTGCGCCGGTCGCATCTCCCCTATTCTCGGGAGCCCAAAAGGAAAGGAAATAAATAAATAAATAAAGGAATATACGAATATTGTGATGGTGAACCCGTTAACTCCGGTGCACAGCTAAGACCATGCGATTGGATCCACATCATCATAGAATTATAATATCCCGTTATGGTTCTTTATTTAGTCCCTTTTTTGTTTTTTGGTGTGGACATTTTACATTTTAAATATTTAAAAGTTTCAGTTTATTTGTCTTATATAATTTTAAATTTAAATTTTTTTAATGATCAGAAACTAAAATTGTGTGAAAATTTAAAAACTAAATTATTTTGATGAGAATAGTGTACAGGAACTCTATCCGTACATTTTACCCATTGAGATTGAGTAATCCTAATTTAATCACAATGTATATTAGTTTAATCATTACCTTTTTTTTTATAGGCTAAATTTGGAGCTTATTTTATTTATGTTTTTTTTTGGTCATTAAAAAAATTTGAAATCTCTATGTAATAACCTGGTAAAGCGATTTTTTTTTAATTACTTTAAGGTAATGATTAAACTAATATACATTGTGATTAAATTAGGATTACTCAATCTCAATGGGTAAAATGTACGGATAGAGTTCCTGTACACTATTCTCATCAAAATAATTTAGTTTTTAAATTTTCACACAATTTTAGTTTCTGATCATTAAAAAAATTTAAATTTAAAATTATATAAGACAAATAAACTGAAACTTTTAAATATTTAAAATGTAAAATGTCCACACCAAAAAACAAAAAAGGGACTAAATAAAGAACCATAACGGGATATTATAATTCTATGATGATGTGGATCCAATCGCATGGTCTTAGCTGTGCACCGGAGTTAACGGGTTCACCATCACAATATTCGTATATTCCTTTATTTATTTATTTATTTCCTTTCCTTTTGGGCTCCCGAGAATAGGGGAGATGCGACCGGCGCAGGCCGTTTCCCCCGCCTATGTATAATTGTACACCCGTCGCGCTACCGCCTATCGCCCGTGCCACGTACCGGTCATTACCCGGATTCGCCGCCCCCATCCCGCCCGAGGAGCACCTCCGTGCACCCGGTTCACCATGCACCACAACACTTGGGATAGCGATATTAAGAGGAATTAGATCAATTTTTAAATTTGGTTTAAGACATAATTTTGTGTGCAGTTTTTGCTTGTTATTATTTTGTATACATAATTAGTCGTATATGCTTAGACTATTTTAATTTGAAATNCATGTCTGCGTATAATCCGTACTTTCCCACTTTTCCACCTTTAACGATTTCATGCCTTATTTTACACATTCTACAAAGCAGCTAGGGTTACGATCAATATATATATATATATATATATATATATATATATATATATATATATATATATATATATATATATATATTGACTCGATGTGTGTGGAGGACACTATTATATATGTAATTTAGAGGAGAGTATATTCATGTTATTATTTTGTGTAAAAACCAAGAGTTATGCTTCTAGGTACGTAACGAATATTAATAAAAAAATTATTTTATATTTCACGTGCTTTAATGGAGAGTAAATTACGGAGCTTATCGGAGGTGGGAACACTAAGACCGGGTCAAAGGTTCCTGGGCTCAATTCAATGACCCAATCGATTACGCTCGCATGCGGACTCGTCCCCACGGCCTATCCATAAGAATGGTCCACAATGTACGGCGCCTATAAGCTTCGGATCAAAATTATGCGCCTCTCCATTATCTCTCTTATTACGCGTGGGATAAAAAATAATATTTACCTTTTCAATTTTTCTATTTAAATTTGGTTTCAAACACATAAAATTAGAAAAAACGTCATGTACCATCATTAAAAAGTGTTAAATACTGGTTCAAAAAAGATGTAGAATGAATTAAGAAATAAATTTTTATTGAAACATCTAAATAAATTTATTTATCGTCCAAAAAATATCTTTTTCTCGTGTTCGTAATTATTAATTAAGAGCCGTAGAAAGAGATATTGGGACGAAAATTCTACCAATCTGATTTTATTCGCATACCTAAGTTTATAGATACACGTAAAGATATCACTAGTACATATGTGAATGATCATGAATATTAGTACGTAAATTATATAATATTTTTAACATTCGAGTAGCGCAATACATTACAAAATAATAAAGATTTAGCTTAACAAGATTTAACTGGTTAAGAAATGAACCCACTATGGCATTTTTATTTCTTAAATAAATTTTAAAATAATCAACTTTTTTTTGGCTATTCGTAGTAAGGAATCCGAGTTGTCTCAAAAACAGCTTTTTAATTCTTATATATATATATATATATATATATATATATAGAG